>NC_056534.1:38005587-38073087 GCF_910596095.1 Thunnus maccoyii | reverse complement strand
CTACTACATACTTCACAGGCTTGTGTTTCCATGTGCCTCTCTCTGAAAGCCTGGAAGAGGCCTTTCCATATACATATATATATATATATCTATATAAGACCACTATAGCTGGTCACTTGTGCAAGGATTTGTGCCTAAAATCTCCATTTACCATCACAACATGGGCCAAACCCAATTTTAACTGTCTGCTCCTTCAATCAGGATTCAGGGGAGCTGTTGCATTGTTCAATGACAAAATTATATCGAAAACAGTTCGCATGTGGATGAGAGAAGAGTCTTGTGCTTAGAAGGGGACGGGTCCATAGTAGGCGACGTAAGCTGCCACAATGCCGGCGGTGTCAGCCATCTCGTCACAGGCGATGTTCAGCTCACACACCTCTCTGAGGCTGGATGTTAAAGGAGAGAAAAAGCGTCAGGAGGCTTCTAGCATCTCAGGATTCACGGTCTTGCTGTTGTGTCTCAGTATTTTACTTTTGACTTGTTTTTTTTACAGGAGAATAAAACATAAAATGATTATCTGACCCTCAAAATGAATTTCAACATCCATATTCAAATTTCAAACTTTGCATGTGATGTTAGTTTGTAGAATTAATCTCCAAATGAATCGCAGCAAAAACCGAGTGCGAGCAAAACATTAGCTACTAGAGTGCAACATATATTGGTGCTGAATTCTTCAGGTTTATAACTGTACCTTTCCAACTGGAGGGGGCTGAGGTCTCCTGCTGGAGCAGCTCTTCTTCTCCTCAGGAGGACGGCAGCCAGGTCTCTCTTCACAACCACTTGAGAAGCTGCGTGGACAAACATCACAAACTCAGACTACACAGATATTCTAAAACTCTACGTTTTTTCTAAAACCATGCAAACATTCTGTCTGGAAGCAAAAACAAAATGGCATACCTTCAGTACTGGCTGACTCTGAGGAAGATGAGGAAGATGAAGAAGAAGAGGAAGAATCAGAAGCAGAGGAGTCAGAAGCAGAGGAGTCAGATGCTGAGGAGTCAGACTCAGAAGAGGTGGACTCAGAGGAAGAGGATTCAGAGGAAGAGGATTCAGAGGAGGAGGAAGAGGAGGATGAGGAGGAGGAGGACGAGGAGGAGGAGGAGGAGGAGGAAGAGGACGAATCAGAGGCTGAAGAGTCGGAGCTTGAGTTTGAGTCGGATGCTGAAGAGTCAGAGGAGGAGTTTGAGTCAGATGCAGAGGACGAGGCTGAATCGGACTCGGAGGAGGAGGAAGAGTCAGAGGAGTCAGAGGATGAGGAGGATGAATCCGGGGCGGCAGCTGCGGTGTCAGCTGCAGGGTCAGCAGCTGCGGGGTCAGCAGCTGCAGCTTCAGCAGACGTGTCGGCAACATCGTCAACTACGACCTCGGGCTCAACGGCTGACGGTCACAGAAAATATTGTGCTTAGATTCCTACAAATGACTTTGATTTTGAGAATAAACAGTTTCTTCATATACAGCAATGACGAGATGAGCTTGTCCTTACCTCCCATGGACCAGCACACCGACAGAAGCGCACAGATGGAGAGGAGAGTCAGAGTCTTCATGGTGCCTTGGAGTTTGTGTCTCGCTGTAGACAAGCTGTTGGTTTCTTGAAGGCTTGCTCTTTGCTTTCTCTCGAAGGCTTGTTGTGCTTCTTTCCCTCAAACTGAGGTCAATATATACTGTAGTCCACCTCCTTCCAGACCAGACCCACACGTTGAGATAATCCTCTGATTGGTTGGGGAATCAAATGTCAACATTTCCGCTTCCACTTGTCATGAAAGCTCCCATAAACACCCACGCAGCCCTGGCACTGAGTGCAAAAACTCATTCACCCGCACACAGGCTTACAAGGCTGTAAACATTCTTGCCATTCAGCTCTATGAGTGCGTGTACTGTGTGTAAACCTGTACGGGTACGTTTAGCTTCACCAGACATTAATGCCAGTCCTAGATAAATATATTAATATAAGGAAAGTAAGATTAACTTTACCCTGCTCCACAATGCACATGCATAAATGTAAATATGCACACACGTGGACAGAAATGACTGATGTGAAATAGATCATCTTTTATTTTGAAAGAACTCAGTTAAACTGTGGATAAATACAAATTAAATTACTGAATTGACATCTTAAAATAGTTTCTGTCTTCGGTTTCCGGGTAAACTGAACAGTATTTTTCTCATATTTTCTAGTTCCAACAAAAATGGAAGCATTTCCCTTTCAGTCATTTTCTGAGGTCAAACCAATCATTTCTGTTTACCAATCCTGTACATCCCCGTCAAATTCCAGTCAATCCTCACCTCTCATCAGGGGGTATAAATAATACAACAAACCCCTGAAAGTCCAAATCAGTGCTGTTACTGATCTATAAAATACCTTTCAGATGTGATTGGATTTTAATCAGGGTAATCAGAGGTTTGTGTTGCCTCTTTAACATCAAGGTTTCCAGATCTTCCGTTGCTGTTATGTTACTATACTCCTTGCCCCAGATTTGATTTCCCACCCCCACAAACCCCAAACTATAGCCTGAGTCGACTACAAGCTACTAATCGAGTGACACGGAACAGCACTGAGCCTCATTATGCGACAGAGCTTAATTAGAGTGTTGCAGTGTCCCACCAGAACCGCAGTCAGTCACTATTTAGAGATCCATCTCAGTCCAGGTCTTGGCCAGATTCATGCACGGCCACGGCTTCCCAACTCCAACCAGTGGCCCGATACACAACCTCGCTTGATGTATTTAAGCATACATACAGCTAAATATAGGCAACCCAGCGATATGCATGTGGCTTTCTGTTTGTGCGATACAGCTCAAGTGTGGATCCAGCTGTGGTTCACAATAAAAAAAAATGGTATTTGGAGGTTATAACTGGAATCTCAACCATATTGCAACTTAAATACTGTCTAGATAACCAAACATTTATGTATGCATATCACTTCGCTTATATATTTATATATATCTCAAAGGCTCCAAACAGTGTCATCTATCATGTAGTGCTGATGTAGGGTGACCTTGGTGTCCTTCGTGTTTCGTAGTCTAGCGTTATTCCTGGTGTCAGGGATTTGTCTTGGAACGTGTGCCATGTAATTTCAATGTCTGGTCCAACGTTCATTTTTGTGGATACACTTCATTGCATGGGGGGAGTGGAAGGGGGATAGTTGGGGAAAACAATTGCCACAATGTCCCTGAGTAGGCAGGAAACACAGTGTCTGAGGCATTTCTGCTTTGGATCAGTTCCTTTTTTTGTTGATGCATCTTGGCTCTGAAATAACACAGACAATGAGGAATGATGCTGCTCCTGGTTCACACATTCTCTGTCCAGCAGACACTGGAGAACACACACACAGGTGCAAATACTGATAAACTGTGGCCATTGTGTTATAAACCATATCAGTGGTATGTGTAGATCACCTCTGCTGCTAAGCTCTATTGACTTCTGTGGAGTGATTTTATTTTATTCTGTTCATACATGTGTACTGGTGAGGTCGGAGCCTCCTGTTATACTGTGAAAGGGCATTTTGTTGTTTTATGGAGAATCTCTGTGGAGATTTTCCCACTTCACAAATGCCAGGAGTGCTTTGCTTTTCATTTTTAATCACACATTTCTTCCGTCCTCTCACATCATTTAGGGAACATTTACAGGAATCACAGACATATCACAGTTTTAGAAAATTACCTTGAGTTGACACATCTAGACGATAGTGTCTGGCTCTGCGTCCCTCCACCAGTCCACCAGATACGCTTAGACTGAGCGGCAGTAACGCTTCACACTGACCCTCATAGAAACTTTGCAAAAATGAATTGAAACTCAGAGCAACAGAAACAGAAGTAGCTCTTTCAGTCCTATTCTTGTCACACCACTCTACTTGACAAAACTTCATGTTTACATCAAGATCAATGAGTTCTTTGGTTGGTATGTAATGCTGAAGTTTATTTGCTGTGTTTGTGTATTTGAGTTATATTCATGTGTATGCAGGGTTGCACAGGTTGTTTTTCCGTCCGTGTTCCCTCCGTTTTCCCTCCACACCTGCCCTGCATCAGTCTCGTTAGCCCTGCCCTGCTCCCTGTGTCTCCCTCAGCCAATCAGCTCCCAGCCTGCTCGTGTCTTGCCACCTGTTCTTTGTTGTTTCATTAGTTCAGTTTGTATTTAAGTTCTGGTTTTCACTTCAGTCTTGTTGGGTCATCTGTTCCGTATTGTTTTGCCTGCATTATCGTGAATAAAGCCTTTGGGTCCATCTCCTGTTACTCAGTTTGCTGCTCTACTCATTTATAATGAGAGTTAACGTGTTATAATGAGATAATGGTTCTCATAATAATGAGAATGAGTTCTTGCAAATATTTGATGCTGCTGCTGAAATGGATGCACATGAACGCTTGAAGGACTTGAAGTCTTACTTCCTTTTAACACATAAATGAAATTCTGCTCTTACAAAGCGACCTGGATGGCTCGTTATCAGCATGTGGACACTCTGAAGGATGTTTTCCATTCTGCGTCTCATATTGGAGAAAGAACCAAAGTGACACTCTAGATGGGTTTCTGAAAGATGGGATGTGTCTGTCACAGTACAAGCACTTACTATTATGAGAAAACTTTATCATTATAACGGAAGAGGTTTGCTTGTTATAACAAGAAAAATGTAAGGCACATTTTTACATAGAGTGGCAGTTCTGCACTGCTGAAGGTAGTAATAGAAGACGGCACACGTGGTCTCAAACTCACTGTCAAACACTGAACCCACATTATTAATAACAGTGGTGTGTTTAATATATTAAGTGGACTACAAATACAACACAGAGCCTTTATTGTGGTCAACTGAAGCTGCATTTTTATTATAATGTTAAAAGTTCTTTGTTTTAAATTTCCTTCTTTTGTCACTGACATCTTTGTTCCACTTACATGAGTCACAGCATCGTATCACTGCAACAAACAACTCTTTAAATGAGCAGTTACAGTCGTGCATTCAGTTTTTATTTTAAACCCTCGCTGTGCGTGTGGCAGCTCACAACAGAGAGGAAGTTTCCCGTTTGTTTTTTTTTTTTTTTTATAGCGTGCTTACCTTCCAGTGCTGACCCAAATTACTTATAATACATTGTGACTACATACACAGCGGGGTCCAAAACTCTGAGACCACATGGAAAATCTCAAATATTTTCATGTAAACCTGGAAATGATCAGAAAGTCTGAGGTTTCAGAAACATTAAAAAACACAAGAAGTTGACATGTAAAATGAAGAATATTTAAGATTCTGCACTATTTTCAGTAACAAGGAAAAAACAACTTAAATATTTTGCTTAAACAACCATTTAATCTTCTCAACTTCAGACTTTTTTCTTACTTATTAGAGACTATAGAAACCAGTTTCAGATGATGATTTATGAGCAGTAACTTGGGAATGTAAGAGTCTACTGCTCAGTTTAGACCAACAGGACCATGAGCTGCAGCAGATTTACTGTATTTTTAAGATCAAGCAGGAGATGATGGACAGAGTTGAGACCAACTAGCACTGATAGCTACCACGCATGCAAATACAAGTGGCTGAGATTGTGACCTCCAACTTTTCCTCATTGGAATTTCCACTGTCACCAGTGGTAAACTGTATCACTATGGTAACATGATAACCATGATCTGACCCATTATAGCTACAGATAGCTATATATAGCCTGCCAGAGGACTACACAGTTAAATCAGTGGCAGGTGTGATCACATTATCTCTGAGAAAGGTAGAATATACTGGTCTGCTGCACTACTGTTCTGTGTAACAGCATAACAAATAAATGACCTTCCATTGTGTAAATAGAGACAGACAGAATGGCAAAGTTTACAGTCTGCTGATGCTTTTACTGCTACAGCTGTTGACCAGCTGTTTACCTGCATCCAGAACATCCTGAGTCTGGCAGGACCACTAAATAAATATCATTTTAAGAAAACAGAGCATCTGTCAACTTGAGAAATGTCTCTGTACTCCTGAAAAAATAAGGATAATGTCGAACCACATAATACGAGCAGCAGATGAAAAGAATAATTCTTTAAAATTTCTAAGCACATACGTTCTTACCACTGTCTCATAATTCCACTGTATACATATTGTATACTGGCAATAATTGAACGTTATCCTTTTGTATGTTTGTGTAAATATATTTTTGTGGAAAGTGTTTTATGTGATCATTCAAACTCAGAAAAAAAAAGATTTTGGTCACCATATAAATTCATATTCAGCGTGCTGAAAAGCATCAAATCAGATTCACAGTGTAAGCTACAGCAGGTCGCACTAATTTTAGTCATTTTAGAACATGTGTTAGGTATGATGTAAAGCCTGGAGGAGCTTTACATGTTTATCAAAATGACAGTAAAATACACACGTATAATAAGTGAGCATATTGTTTAATCACTGGTGTGAGCTGCAGTTAAAGGACAGGTTCACAATTATTCAAGTGTGTCTGAAACCAACAGTCAGGAGCTCAAATGAACATATGAACAGTTTTTTTCTTGCTGTGTTGATTCCTGCTGTTCATACTGACCATTAGAAGATCCCTTCATGATGCATTTACAATGGAAGTGATGGGTCCAAAATCCACAGTCCTCATTTTGAGCAAAAATGTATTTTAAAGTTTATCTGATGATAATATGAAGCTTGAAACCATCTGAGTTTGTTAAATAAGGTGGAAATCTTCTGCAGTTACAGTATTTTCATTACAAATGCTTTTCTGTTCCGCTGTAGTTGAAGGATCATAAAAAAGAGGGAATTTGGCACTAAAGAGACAGTAACTTTGAAAGATGCTAAATTGATTTGTCTAATTTGGACAGCTGAAGCTTCATATTAGCTTCAAATAAACTTTTAAATGTACAGAAGTTGGGCTGCCAGCATGAACAGGAGGAATGATTACAGCAAGAAAAACATGTGTCAGTGTTCACTGGGGAACTTGACTATTGTTTTATTTAAAAAAGTAGTTATGCCAAGCAGACATAAGAATAAAGGCTAACTGCTTTATAAAGGGACAATATCTTACTTTCCTCTTGATGTTATAAAACTAAAATATGCTCTCATGTCTCTTTTATCCGCAGACTCCCATCAATTCTTTATCCAACATTGTCTCATGAGTGGATTGTCTCAATTACAGCCGTAAACAAACTCAGATGGCAGGCGACACACACTGTATATTTCCATCTGGTCCCTGAGAAACGTCCACCTGCCAGGCTTTCCCAATTCCGCCGGATGTATCCGCTTGGCAATACAACACCACTAATTACACTGATCCTCGTCTAGGCCTTGAAATTCCCTTCTTGCCTGAGAGAATATTTCTGGGACAAGCCCAAACTTTTTCTCTCTTGATGTCCACAGCCCATCTGTTGTTGTTCTAGAGAGCTTTTATAGGCTTTATTGCTAAATACTCTCTCTTTTATTCCGTCTTTAGAGCCCGTTATGTCTTTGAGTCAAGTATCATTAGATTAATTTTTGAATTGATGACCTACTTTCAAATGTATGCGATTGTGCTGCCTCTGTGATTCCCTCACATTCCTCACTGGAGGTTTTCATGTTAGTTTATCTTGTACAGATGATGTTTTTCACTTTATTGACACACTTCCACAATCCAGGATGACTCATATGAGAAAGTACCGCTAACTACTGCGTCTTCACTGCCATATATCCATGACTTCCCAGTCTGCTCTCTGTCACTCTCCCTGAGGTCGGTGTGTTGTGGTTCTGACAATAACATTAGTGGACAGACGAACAAACTCCGCCAGATCTCTGCAACTTGTGGCCAGTAACCTGTGGTCGGCTAACTAGACCGCAGACGGGCTCACACTCGCGTAAACAGACAAAACATAACATACACGGAGAAAGAATTGAGGACACATGACACACACACGCACACTTTGTATTGTTTCCTTTGTGCTGGAGGGAAGACATTATGGGAAAAGACAGTCAAGTTCATTCATTTTATATTCCGTTTTTTATTCCGTTTATAAAATATGAATTAATTGACATTTGTTCATCCGGTCTTAGAGCTCTGTTTTGGCCTCTGCTCCTGCCTGTTTCACCTCCTGAAAGATGTAAGAGACGAGTGTGATGAGTGTGATACAGCAGCAGATACGTGAAAGACAGGAAATGATAAGCTAGTATCTACCTCAAGGTATTTATTTAACATTTTCTGTTTTCACAGATATGATCAAATCTGCTGTAAAATGTCCTTCGGTGGAAAGCTTGAAGGAGGGAACTTTATCCATTTCAACATTTGCACATTTTGAGACTATTTACGTTCTGCTTCATTTCTATAATCTGCTAAATCAGAAAAATATAGTATTTTCAAAATGTTCTGTAATAAATGCAGAAGAAGAACAAGGACAGACACAGAATTTCTAAACCACATTTATCAGGTACAAAAAGGTTATTTATATTTATTCATAATCAGCTTATTCAGTTCTTTGGGAAATTATGGTTACGCCTGAAGCAAATGTACTGATGTAATGTATCTGCAGCATCGAGAGGGTAGAACTGTTTTATAAATGTGGTGAGTTTGGTGATTTTGACAGTGAGTAATTGTGTGGAAGCTGTGGTGTATCAGGAGGTTAATGATAAAAGAAAAACTCTACATGAGAAGCAGCTGTGACGGAGCTTGAAGGAAGGTTTTTTTAAGAAGTATGACATCATCTTATCATCATGTTTCTTTCAGTGAATCCTTTTCTTGTTTACAGTATCTGACTAAAATCAAAGAGTTTGGCTGAGATTGCATCGTGTCATTTCAAATGGAAATGATTGTTTCCATTTGAATTCAAGAGGAAATTCTGCATCTAATATAATATAATCAGATTTCAATCTTTTTTTTAGTGCAGCTGTTTAGTGATGTCCTCGCAATAAACTAGTCGCTCTGTCTGGCTGTAAGGCCTCAGACACTGTCACACCCAGCGGGAGCTCTGTGTGTGGTGTAACAGAGCAAATTAGTGCACATAGTGAGGTTTCCTGTCTCTCGTGTGGCACAGTGACGACAAGAAGTGCTTTTGCTCTTGGTGTCCATTGCCGGTGTGGCTCAGCTTCACTGTCCTTTCTGCCAGTTTCTCAAACATTACAAGTGGAACAGAGTGTTCCTGTTTTGTTTTTATTATACCATTTCTTGTTTTTTTTGTAGTTAATTGTTGTGCTGCTTATTTTAAGCTGATTTATGGTAGGGCGCTCGACACTTTTTATAAGTGTCGCTCGACAGAAATGGCGCATTTTTGACAGAAAAAAAGTGTTGCTCAACATTTTCCTTTCATATGGTGCACCTGGAGAATTTAGTTATGTCATAGACACTGTCATATTTTGTTGTGCAATGTGATTGGGTAGTGTTACCTACGTCGCCATGGAGATTATAGTTTCCACTCAACTTCCTTATTAATATTTTGGTCTGTAACTTTAGATAACTTGTAATGTCCTTGTTTAATTAGTTCTGGTTGGGATGATATGATGTAACTACACAAGCTGGCTGGAGGATAACATGGTTACCATGGAGATGATTAAAACCTTTCATCGAAGTAAAATTGAAAATGTTGTGTAGGTCTTTCATTTCTGTTGAGCGACCCGCCATAAATTAACCTTTACACTTGGCTGAAAAGTCAGTCGACATGTTAAGAGAAACTGCTGACAGGTCGGTTACGTTAGTAGCAGCTAACGGTCTCAGAGATGAGTTCAGCTTACAGAGGTCGACTAAGTTTATTTCTTTCTAGCTACACAACCCAGTTTTTTTTTTTACATTTTCAAACCCATCTTTTGAGGCAATTTATCAGATTTTGTGCGTCTCCTTCTGGAGCCACAAAAGGCTTTATACAACTTTTTAGCGCATATGCGGCAGCGTTCCTCAACACCTGTAAACCAACGTGTAAAATCAGTAGAGTTCCCCTTTAAAGGTTCTCACCTTCAGTTCCCCTCGCAGGAAGGACTGGCAGAACTCCCGTACTCGCTCGGCAGAAATCTCTCCTTCTGGAAGGAGCCACTTCATGTCGGAGGCACTGTCGTAGATGCCAACTCGTGGGAGGTCCTTAGACTTGAGGCCGAAGTAGCCCAGTGACTTAAAGTTGGACTTCACTGCTCCATTGATCAGCACAAACAAGAACTGCAGAACAGAGTCAGTTCATTTGTTAGATTGTTGTTTGATTGTTTCAGCCTACTGTGCCACATACTTAAACACTTTTTTCCTCTGTAAATTAGTCTGAATACTCTCACCTTGCCTGTGAACTCTGGGGCCAGAGCTGCCAGTTGCTCCTTGAGGTCAGTATATTCTTTACTCCCCCTGTTAGCAAAAAGCAGGAGGTGTGACTTCACCTCTGAACTGAACAGGCCCACTGCTGTCTGGGGAGGAAGAAATCAAATAAAAATCAATCAATAAAAAAGAAACAAAGATTAGACAGACTGTTAAACATTTTAATGATTATAATGCAGAGGTGGACCCACCACTTGGTTGTATTCTGTCAAGTATCGGACCTCGTTGATTGTGATAAAGTTCACAAGACCTTCAGATTCTAACTTCTTGGCCTCGGCAAGTACAAGGTTCTCCTGGTGGTTATCTGCCTGGATCACATCACGCCATCATCATACGACTGATTGAACTCATCACATTTATCATTGTGAAAGACGGCTCATGATGTAAAACTGATGCACAGTCATTAAGGTGTAAAATACCTTTCTGAAGATTGTGATGGTGTCTGAGTCGACGCTGTAGTCAGCCCACACCTCTTTCTCAGTGCAAATGGCTACAGGGACTGAGTCGACTACTTTCGCAGCTGCCACAATTTCCTTATAGCCATGACTCTCCTCTCCCTGAAATATAAAAGGGAAAGACACATATTATTGTCCTTTTTTAAATGTCTTTTTCTTTCATTAATACATTGTGTTGTACTGAGCATACCTTTTGTCTTTTTTCTTAGAATTTGTGAATTATTAGACCTATACTGTGCCAATAAGGCACATTTTAAAAAGAGGGGGACGTATTCATACATGGGTCGGATTAAACATCTGTGCCAGGCGGCACTTATAAGACCCCCCCCCCCCCCCCCACCATGCACTGATGTGGTGGAAAGTTAAAGTATACTCACTCAAGCACTGTACTGTCGTTTGCACTCACATACTGTACGTCACTTTTATGCTACTTTAAACCACATTTCAGAGGGAAATGTTGTACTTTTTACTACACAACATGTATTCCACAGCTGTAATTACTTGCTTGCAGATTATGATGTGTTTTACATAAAACTGACCAAAAGCATATAAAGTAAGTAAAATTATAACTAGACCAGCTGTAATGTTAAAATACAGCTTACATGTTAATCAATCTGAAATAATAAAGTTACATAACTTTAAAATATAAGAATTACCTGAGCTCTTCCGCTGGTCATTTTGTTGATAACTTACAAACTTTTAGTTAAATACATTTTTGAATGGAAGACTTTCACTTGTAATGGAGCATTTTTACATGATGGTATTACTACTTTTTACTTTTTCACTTAACTTAATACATCCTCCACCGCTGCACATCATAACCACTATATATGTTTTATAAATGGGCTTTTTATTCAGAACCATCTGGAATTTGATTTTTTTTGATGCAACACTTTACCCGTGGAGGTTAGTGTTGGGAATAGGAGTGGGTTTTTTTTTTTTTTTGATGTTTTCTTCATCTCAACAAGAATTTTTCTCTCTCTCAAAGACCACCAGCGGGTTTGGGGGACACACATCATAATCTCCTGTTAATTCTTTCTCTTCAAAGCAAAAAAATAATATTAATAAAAAGAAAATGGAATGAAGGTGGCAGAAAGAGAGCAAGTGATAGAGAAACAAACACACCGGGAGGAGAGATGAGACTGACCTAGAAGATGGTAAATCACGGTTATTTCTGAGACAGTATTGCGTTCACTCTGGCGATCCATGTTATCATTTTGCAGCCTGTAATATGTGCTCATTCACCGTGAGTCACTGCACAAATATTTTGGTCTTCCTTTGCCTTCAGCATCACGGACCAACTACTTTGTTATCCTTATGTGCTCTTCTTTTCTCTCTTGCACGCTCCTCTCATGAACCCTCTCTCTGCCTTTGCACTTGTTTATGAGAAGGTCAATTGAGCCAATCCCACAAGACTTCAGATACGTATGTATTTCCTGTCCAGTAGCCTGCCATCTTCCCTGGCACACAGATTCTGGCCAAAGGGCTCGCCTCTGTGGGACAGACAGCCAGCCAGCCACCCTTTGTCCTCACAGCACCAGCGCTGCCAAAGGTGTGGCCACAGGAAATATATCTTTCTTTGAAATCTATTCATGACAGTATCGCCAAGACGGGTGCAAACAAATGCAGTATTTTTGGCGATCTCACCGTCTCACTCTTTGCTAATTTGTCTGGTTATGTCTGGTTTGTCACATGCATGTTAGCATAATAAAATAAACCACAAAAAAGTCTGTGTGGGTTTGTTTTTAAGATGACTTGTTTCTTTGTGTGACCTCATTTCCTTTTTGTCTGACCTCCAGGAATGCGATGACCACCACTTCAGCAGAGTCAATGAAGGCCTCAGCAGCGTTGGTGTCAGTCAGCCTGGGAAGGGCACTGTCTGTGAAAGAAAGACACAGAATTACACAAAAATAGTAAATGGACTGCATTAATATAATGCTTTTCTATCTTAAAAGACAAAGGCGAGGCGCTGGGCTGACCATCAACAGAAACTCTGTAATGCTCAAGGTCACGTCGACATATGGACAGGAGGAGTAAGGAATCAAACCCTACAATTAGTGGGGAAGCCGCTCTACCTGCTGAGCCACAGTCACGCACTACTTGACACATAATTCTACATAGTTTGCAGTCGTGTCATTGTCATAACAATACTAAGAGTCTACAAGCATGCTTGCGGCTCTGTGAGGTTATACTTAGACACAGCGGTGGTTTGAGCTGAAAACGCTAAAATGCTAAATGTTTGTAATGTTTACCATGTTCACCATTTTAGTCCAGCATGCTAACATTTCCAATTAGCACTAAAAAAAGTACAGCTAAGGCTGATAGGAATGTCATGAGTTTTACAAACCAAAGTATTGGACAACTTCAAATACTGACCTGATGACGGCACCATATGAAAAGATAAGAGGTCGCCAAAGTTATCACAATTCATCCTGAGCGGGACGTGAATGTCTACACAAAATTTCATGGCAATATATATTCAATAGTTGTAGAGATTTTTCACTCAAAACCACAAATGTGAACGTCATGGTGAGCAGATCACCAGAGGATTCCTCATCTGAGGACCATGAATGCTTGAACAAAGTTGACATGGGAATGCATCCAGTAGTTGAAATATTTCAGTCTGACGGACACATTGCCATCCCTAAAAACTGTATATTAGTAGATCAGTGTTGCAACACTTCATATTGAGAGCAGAGAGAGGAGCACTAGATTACAAAAATATGTATATACATTTATTATACATATACATGTTATGCATATAAATTATATTTAAATCAATTTACCTGTCTCTGTGGCAAAGACAGAAGACACCAGGAGGGAGAAACACAGAGTGAGCAGCATGTTTCGACTTCACAGGCCGGCAGATAAACCAAAGGAAAAACCAAAAAGACCAGACAAGCTGCTTGACTCTGTTTAAAGAGTCGTGTCAGCTCTCTGACGGTCGCCACATGGCAGCTGGAGGTGGGTTGTGATTGGAGGCTTCATGGGAACCAGCCAGGTGTTCTTGATAAGTTGGGGTGCTGGGACATTGGAGTACGTGTCGCTGTAGGACAGGGGACAGGTGTGTGTGTGTGGGCCTGTGCTATTGCAGAACGGGTCAATGATACAGTGAATTTCTTTGACTTTTGCTTTCCTGCATCCAGCGTGTCCACACAACATCACTCACCTTATGTCTTGTTAGTAGCATCTTAACAACTTTGCTCTTAAAATGTTTTGTGCTGCAATGTGTTACATAAAGTTGTTGTGCGTAGGAGGCTCAGTTGGGTAACAGTCATGCGTTATCCCCAGGCAGGCTGCAAATAACCAGTAAGGAGACGTGTGACCAGTGAAGAATGGGAGATTAACCAGGCTGCATTTTGGTGTGTTCACCACATGAGGGACACAAGTCCTACCCAGTTTATTCATCATCATGCAGCCACACTTAGTTAAGTATTTTTTTTAATTATAGTAGGAGAATATGTGATGTTTGGAATTACAGCAGGTATTTGAAGACAAAATAAAATCTGCATTTTTTGGGGGGGGGGATAACAGGTATGTATTTCAATGACTGTAAACAAATATATCTGAAGAATTTACACTAAACATCTCTTGATAGAAGGAAAATCAAACTGTTATGAGAACAAGATTTAATCAGCTGTATAAGTGACTGAAGGTGACCTCAGTCATCATGAAATGTCACCATGAACTCCATGTTATGCTGTTTTTATATCATGTGAGCAGTCACCAGTTATATATCCAGACTAGTGTTAGGCAGGAAGTGCACACAGCAAATGTCTTCATGTAAAAAGATACTATAAGTGTAAAATTAGTGTCAGTGCCTTTTAATGATCACCATCATGCCAGAGATCAGCTTATTACAGATATTTAAATGTAATAAAATCAAATATTTTGAGTGAAGAAACAATACATAAAAAGTTTGTTCCAATAATTAGTTAACAGAGAAAAACATCAGTAACCATCAGACACACGCTGTCCTTAATGTTGACCCTAAAACAACAAACTAAAAGTCACTGATTTGCAGTTTTAATCAGTAACACCAATAATTACAATAAACTCAAAAAAAAATGTTTTATATCAAGTCTGATGTTTTACTCAGAGTTTAAACATTTTTCCCTCTTAAAAGGAAATGTGCTAAAAACTGCATGCAAGTTACACTTTGGTCGACCACAGAGCAGAAAAACAAGCCGCATGCACTAAAATACAATGACCTCGTAAGGACAAGACGGTAGCAACAGCTGTGGTCTGAACCCTGTAAACTTTCTCCTCGTGTGACTGTGTGGGTTTGCATAAAGTAAATCCAAACACTTCTCATATACACGTGTAAAACCTTTTGTATGAAAAACAGGTTATTGTTATAAAAGCTGCACATCTGTTTGTGTCGAGCACAAAGTGTCTCTTAAAACTGTCCTGATGTGGTCAGTGCAAGAATGAGACTAATGAGATCTGGTCTGTGAGGCAACAAGTGCCATAATATGTAAAACATATTAAAGACATACAATAAATAAAATAGCAGTAAGTTTTTCTGTCCATGAGGGGAGAGGAAATGGGACATAACTGTATGAATATAGAAACAAGTAGAAATCAAACAATAGTGATATATATTATTGTAAACAAATTTAAATCTGTTACCTGGCTAACAGCGTTGGTGTATATTATGACGACGTGGGCATCCCATGTTCACATGGGGCTTAAAGACAGCAGGGCATCACTAATACTGCAAAGTAGGACAACACTTAATGCCATAGACTTATGACTTCTGTGTAATTCACATACACAGACGTCACAGCAGTGACGATGCATGAGCATGCAACTCTTCTCAGGTGAGACACACTTAAAGCTTCTTACAAATGTTTACTCCTCAGTGTCACAGCAGGGCAATAAAATAAAGATAACTTATAATGTAAAAATCATGACAAAAGTCTTGCTCTGTAACTTTTTAATGGCTTGCAGCAGGGATGTTATTTTGTGCTCTTGTGCTGAAGATCAAATAGTTCAATATTTATATCCTCTACATGTCTATTTCCCTTTCAGTGTAAGTCAAACGCATCAAGAATAGTTTCTTATTGTTTGTATCACTTGCATCTCTGCATACATGTCTCCTTTTAGATTTTATTTCAAAGTTCTGGTTAAGACTTTCTGTTTCTAGCTGCATTTTACAATCTTTAAGTTATAAGAGTGCTGACACATATGCTTCGCAGTAATGTTGTTGTTTATGGTATTCCTGACACAAAAGCCTTCCGGGGAACCGTTGAGATAATGAGAAGGATGCAGAGAGGCAGAGCAAGAAGGACACAAAGAAATGTGAAACGCTGGTTTCAGCAGTTTCTGACTGAACAACAGACTCAAAGAGGATGCCGTTTACGTTCAAATTACAGGCACAGTCGCTCATATAACTGCTGCTACAAATAAACAAAGCAAAAGTTAGAATTACAATACACACAGCGGCAGAAATTAAGACATCAGTTTATACTCACACAGGATCCGTGATGTGTTTTCCTTTATCATGGCAGCTTTAAACTCACTTTTACTGATGACTGAATGAATAAATTAAAGGTCTGATTACATGTTGGTGGAAACATTCAGAGTGTGAAGGTGAAGGAGGAAGACGAACTGCATTAAACAGGATATCAATATAGTGAAGTTGAAAATCAGCATGATAGTTCTGTAATTATTACGTAAATTCATCAAATTGTTACAAACAGACATTTAATGCAGCAGGTCATCAAAATCATTTCAGTTTCTTTTGAAGCTCAGCAGACATGTAAATAACATGTAAATAACATGTAAATAACATGTAAATAACATGTAAATAACATGTAAATAACATGTAAATAACATGTAAAACTGTTTTTATCATTGATAATGACTGATTTCAGATGTACTTGTTGTTATCATTAGTTAATCTATAACACTTTCTTGTTTTTTACTGCTTTATACTGTGTTATGTGTTTGAACACAAAACTAAATCTTGGTTAATCATCATTTCTCTCTAAATAAGAATGAATGTTATTTAAAGGAAAAGAAATGTTGAGTACATTCTCTGCTTACTATCTGTATAAACCAATTTTGCAAAACTATGAGATTTTTTAAAACACTTGTTTGTTTCATTGGTGTATTTTTTTTTTAAGTCAATTTAAGAGCTACTGACAGAACACCTTTATAAGTCATCAGAGCTCTGCACCACAATCTCAACCTTAATCTTAAAACTCTTTCCTCTGTTGAATTACATATTTATTTTGCTGTTGTGCATTAGGTTGCCGGGTAAAGAAGACTGACTTTTTTCTCAGAAGTGATACTTTGCACAGTGTGCGTGAGTGGCCCCAGCAGATCAGCCAGACTTAATGCTTCTTCTAAGTTTACATGCAGGCAGAGAGGAGAATTTAGTGGTGAGAGGTGATGTAACACTGGTAAACCTCACCCTGATGGATTACTGGTATTTAGATTGTGGCCAGGTTAAAGCTGTCACTATTTCTCAAACCTCAGTTACACAACCTTTAACCTTGTTAGGCTTTGACACATGCTGTGTGTTTGAAGGTCTCGCATCATGTGGTGGTATTAATCCTCAGACCGTGCTCCTGAGCTGCTCCTGATGCTGCCAGAGTTTGACTTATGCAATGTGCACATGCAAACTCAAATGTCTTTTAATAGAGATGAAGTAACATTAAGAAACGCAAAACATATTTAAGCCCTAAAACAGGAAGATAGTTGAAAGAATTCAGATGCGGGGTCAAAGAGAGAGCAGCTGATTCACACAGACACAGAAGACAAAGCCGGTTTTAATGGGGAAATATTTCTGTGACAAGAGCAGAAGGCAACACGCACACTACTTCCTCAGTCTGTCCTGTCGTGCAGAGATTCAATTTCCCTGAAGATCCACCTCCAAAGAAAAAAAGTCAATTCCCGCACACACTTATCAAGACTTCAGAAAGGTCCCTGTGACCGAAACACTGACACTTTTTAATAAATCAATGCAGAGGTGATACGTGTGTGCAGGAATTTAACCTTTTTCTTTGAAATACTTACTGCTGATTGAAAGAAAACTAACACAATTTAAAAGTAATATTCAAAATTTCTGTGCCTTTTCATGACTGGGATGTTTGGTCTGGAGTGTTGATGTTTGAGGATTAATATGAAGTGGGTCACGGTTACTGTGTCAACTGTGTGGGAGTGTTTGCAGTATGGATTTCTTGGGTGGGTTGGAAACAGCTTACAGACTGTCTGATGGTTATGTCAGGGGTCCACCGAGGATGGGGAAGCCTTCTGACACTTGACTTATCAGTATTACACTGTATAATCCTTCAGCCATGTGGTGCAAAGATGCAAAATACCAGAAATATGCTGTAAAGTGTAAATTACAGGCAGGAAATAAAATAATAATTAGCAGGTGTTCATTACTAAAATGAAATTGCAACTAATCAGTGTGGGAAAAAAAGCAGGATATTGTCCTTAAAAACTATGTAAGTAAACCAATAATTAGGCAGTAATTTGCCCACAACATAAACAAAACAGCAAATAACATTTTCATTAAACACAAGTCATGACTACTGAAATAACCACTAATGATAAACTCAATGTTTTTAATGAAATTGCTGGCATCAACATAAAAGAAGAGGAAAATGTTTGTGTTGAATGACAGCTTGTTGTTAATAGGAAGCTTTATTTATTAAGAATACTGGAAGTAAAATGTATCTCTAAATTATCTCACATAACGATGTAATAATTGCATATATTGTGTGAAAAAAGTACTTCAAGACAACGCTTGAATATAGTTTCAGAAACAACAAAATGAGGTGGGAGCTGCTTGTTTACAACAGTTCCACATTTTCCTTCAGATGCGAGAATATATTGGAGATTACTGTATGTGTCAGCTGCATGTGCATTGTTGGTACTTTAAAACATTTTCATTGGTTCATTTGTTTGCATGAAGTGCAAATAATCTCAAATATGTAGATTTTATATTAAAGAAACATGCAGAGATCCTTTCACTGTGCACATTAGCATGCATATAGATCTATTTTGAGATGCAATGTTTAAATGATTATTAATGCATGACCATCTTTCAAACAACACTTTTTGCATTTTAAGGTTATGTAAAAAAAAAAAAAAAAAAAAAAAATAGCACAATTGGCACCGTAAAAAATCACTGTGTGCATATACTGTAATCATGGCCAATTTTAGTCTCAGCAGCACAGCCCTGACAAACCAAAACTCACACACAGCTAAACACACACACATTGAATCTGTCTGCAGTGACCCATATGGACGAGTCCCAGTCCGATTACAGCACGCAAGCTGTCAGCTCGCCTCGCCGCTGAGTGAACAGTCGTACCTTCGTGCCAGAGCAAAGAACTAAGTGACAAACAGGAAACTCTGGTGGGGAGCTGACAGGCATCACCTGGAGTATTGCAGGTTCTGCAACGTGCCTCCTCACTGCTCTCAGCCTGCAGAGATGTTGTTGTTCTTTGTCTGTCTTGCAGACCAGCTGTTGGAATATGAGATGGAATATATACATTTGTGATGTTAGAACATTAATAATTGATAAGAGAAGAGAGTGTGTGAGAAGAAAAGAGAAACTAGAGACATACAGTGTATATACACAGAGTCTGCATGTTGCTATAACAGAAACAAGGACTCTCCTTCTAGGAAATGTATTCTCATACACATCGTATGGTTTGTGGGTGATTTTTGGATGTATAGGTTGCAATTTGGGGAAAGATTTACCAAGCCTCATTGTCAGCAGTAGTATGACACTATTCTACTGCACGTGTTCACTTATGACACACAAAAATGTTTCTCAGAATGTTTACACTTCACAATAAAAGTGAAAAACCAGTTTACCATTATTCAAATGGCTGAGCCATGCTGTTGCTGGTCAAATTTGACTAATCCAGCACTTTTCAGTCAGGAGAGTGTATTCTTACTATGCACGATAGCTTTAATAATGACATGTCAGTTTGTTTCTGCTGTAGCCATTCAGAGAAATTCACACTTTGCAGCACCACGGTTCAAGAGAAACAAACACTCAAGAAGAAGTGAGGGCTGCATCATCCTGAAAGTATTCAGATGTTTCTTACAGCTCGGCTGTAAAAAGCAGGTATTTCTTAACTTCAGGGTTCAGTTCTTGGTTATCTGTGGACAGATGTTTCGACATAGAACACTTTAATACAAATTAAATTTAAAGCATAAAACTGCAGTATAAAATGTGTATACTCTAGGTCTTTTGATTTCAGGAACAATTACTGGATATCAGAGTGAGTAATGTTAAATGACTTTGAACGTTATGACAGGAAAAACAGCATGTGACGTCAGCAGTTTAAGCAGCAGGAAGGTGACTCAGAGCAAAGTTATTTGAATTACAAATACATGATTTTACCAAACCCATTACAGCAGGCAGAATAGCCTATACTTGTGCAGCATATCTCAAAGAAAATAATGAAGCAGATACTGTATGTTCAGTCACACAGATCTATGAATACCAATGCTGGATGCTACTGTAAACTCAGGACACTTACAGGGCAAAATAAAATGCTAAAGCTGCTTGAAATTGCTCAGGGCAGCCAGAAAACATTAGAACAGAGAATGTAGAAATGTAGAAAACGAGGCCACATGTAAAGTACACAGTGTGATTTACCTGGCATGACTACTGTACATGTGCTGTCTGTGACTTTGCAAAGTCTAATCCTGCAGCCAGAGTGTAAAAATAGGCAGTGGGTGGATATTTTTACTCCAGATACCTACAAATACAGTTAGCAGTCATTGCGCTTAAATAAACAAACTGAATGTTCTTTCTGGTGGCTTTCTGTTATTTTGTTATATCCAATCATCTCTGCAGGAGCCAACCTTTTATAATATCATAAGTTAACATCATCATATCCACCGCAGTGACCTGACTCCTCTTCCTCTCAGTAACCAGCAGATGCAGCTGTTGCAGCTCCACATACAATGAGGACCAGAGACCCAGAGATCCGGAGATCCGGAGAACCCAACTGCACTTTAAAAAGAGACGTGTGAGGCTGGCCAAGACCGATAATCTCATTTTAGGTTAGTTGGCAGGTACACTGAACACCTGTGGCTCAATGAACACAAGAAAGCCTTAATTATCTTACATGGCAGCCTTTAAGCAGCTTTCAGATGTGATTTACATGTGAAGGTTTAGTCTACGTGTGTGTGTGTATATGTATGTATGTATGTATATATATATATATATATATATACACATACATATACCCATATATATATATATATATATATACACATACATATACCCATATATATATATATATATATATATATATATATACACATACATATACCCATATATATATATATATATATATACACATACATATACCCATATATATATATATACATACATATACCCATAAGCCAACAATTACTGAGAAGAATTACTGTTTTACAGAGAAGAGGAAGTTGCTGTTCATTTGTTTATGTTATATGTTTTAAATGTATTCATATGTATAACAGGCTTTTAATGTAGCGTAATTAGCGTAAAACACAGGAACTCTACATAAAAGCTGTTCAAAAAATATCAAAAATGAAGTTTTGTCTATTGCGCAACTTATATTCACATAAATTCTTCTGCTACTGATGAGATCAATCTTGTTGAAGCAAATCAGATTTGGAGATAATACTTTTATATTCACATCACAGAGGTTTTCCCACGGAAAGTCTTTGGTAACAGTAGTGAAATATGGAGTAACTTAGACGCACTTTTTCAACTTTTTCCTTTTGCACTTCCTCCTTAATCTTCAAACACGGCCCTGTACTCATCTCCTCTGTGCTCTCCCATCGCCCCACGATTCACCCTGAGGACCCCGATAATGAAGAGGCCAAAGGTTTTGAGCTGCTGTCTGTTATGTTCATGCCACATTGCACAAGGCACCGTCCCTTTGTCCGCTCGCTGTTTAAAGGCTCGAGCTGCTAATGGGTGCACTGACACAAATGCACATTGATATCTGGGGGCAAGACGGACACAAACAACACTACAGTATAACATTAGCTGTTTACCTAAAATGTTACCAGAGCAGCTGTTAAATATTTCATTACATATCATCAGTTTCTGCAAAATACAATATGGACTGAGTAATTTCTACTTCACTACTGCTGAGAAGCAAATATTTTACTATTTACAAATGAATTTGACAGCTATGGTTACTACTCTGCAGATTTTACATACAAAACAAGATAATGTGATTAAACTGCTCATTAGTGAATACATTTGTTGAAAGTAAGCAAATACAACAGTAAAATGCTATACAGTAATAATTAATGCAATAATATTATATATATATAATAAAATACTGACCATTCTCCAACATATTGAATATGTTTGTTTTACTGTTTCCACAGCTGAGCAGAACTCTTTGTGACGCGTAAACCAAACTTCATATATAAAATCAGCGGAGTGGCCCTTTAAGTAAAGAATTTGAATACAGTACATGTTGTACTGTACTGTAATGTAACACCAAATAACTACAACTGCAAACCTCTTCATACTGGATGTCTGTTATGTGCTTCCTCCTGCAGTTTTTAACTTTTTTGGAGTGAACCTTTTTAAAATGTTAAATCATTTGATGATGATTTTGTGTTTTTAGAACAATTAAGTTTTCTTGCTTCTTTAAAGAAAGATTTCAGTAACAGCTGACAACTTGATGTTAACTGGTGTTCAGTCTATATTCTCTGTGAGTGAGCAGGTTTCATTGCCATGGCAGCGGTAACCTGCCTTTTTATTTCTTCTTGAATCCTTGAAGTCATATTTATATTAACAATTTGATTCTGATTCAGACAACTTTATTTATCCCGAAAGGGCAATTCAGTTTGGCAGTGTACCCAGACCATGCATAAGAAAAATAACAAAAAACTAACAAAAAACCCCTCAAAAAACCAGAGACAGTCAGTACACAGGTCCTCACAGATGTGAATTAATGAACAATAAATAGATGCATAATGAATAAGTGAAATCCTAGTCTCAACATTTGAGTGAATATACATTTTTTAATAATATGCAAGCATAGAAACTTAAAGGATAGTGTCCACATCAGCATTAACGATGGGTTTAGTGTACTGGGACAAAACTCAAGGACAAAAAAATACTGCAAAGGTGCCTCTAAGGTTCCCCCACAGTATGATGAAATGCACCATGCAAAGAGATAAAGTTTTGGAAGAATATTGACTGACAGTAATTAGCATCACTATCAAGTTGAAGCCAAAGAATCTGAAAAGACATTGATTGTGTATCTGTCACAGCCCACCACGTACATCAGTGTTTTACCCACACACACCTCTGAACTGTCACAATTGTCAATTCAACACTTTCATTTTATGAAGTAAAGTAACAGGAAATAAATTATTTACATGAAAAATAATTGTAGGTGTAAAACAACTTCATGGTTAATGTTGGTCATTCTTTATTTTTACTATGTAGTCACTCCATAGTAGTCAAATCGAGTTGCATTGTGGGTAATGTAGGCGTCAGGTTTTGACAAAATAGACAATATCACTGGTTCTGCTGCATTGATCTTAGTGTTTTGGGGTTTTTTTTTGTTCAACAATGTTATAAGTGTGCGATGCTAAATCAGCAGCATGATGTAATTGTCTTTTTGCTGTTTGTGATTTGATTTTCTTTCATTGGCTGTTGCAGCTTATAGCTCGAGTATAAAGATGTTGTCTCATATTGTGATACCTCTTGAAGTACTATGACTGACGCATCACATTTTATAAAAACTTAGTGGTGAGTTTGTGTCGGAATTCAATACTTGTTGGTTTCAAAATAATGAAAATATTGAAAAAACAAAACTATAAACAAATGAAGCTTAGCAAAGACTTTCTTCATGCTACTCCGTTTGTCTCTCTCTGTGTTCCCACTGTGACCAGTTGAATTTCAGTATACAAGACCCAGAATAAACTGGAGCCAGAGAGCCTTCAATGCCATGTCTCAATACAACAGAGGACTCTTATGTTAACTTTAGTCCCTCCCAAATTGATAATCTTGTTGATAGTGCTGCAGGCTCATTGTGAATAACACTGGACTCCATCTCCCCTCTAAAAAAGACAATAATAAACAAAAGAGGTTAGCTCCATGGTATAAACTCCCAATCCTTCAAATTAAAGCAAACATCATGAAAACTTCCTTTTCTTTTCAGCACTTTGGCTGACAAAGAGTCATAACTCTATTGATCCATATATTCCTTTAGCTCTCAGTAGTAACGACTTTATGAGCTTCTTTAATGAAAAAATTCTAATTATTAGAAACAAAATTAACCACCTCCTGCCCTCAACAGGCACCGTTCTCTCCCCAAACACAGGAACCTTAGAAACACCTGACATATATTTGGACTGTTTTTCTCCAGTCAACGTTCCTGAACTAACTTCAACAATTTCTTCATGTAAACCATCAACCTGTCTCTTAGACCCCATCCCAACTAGGCTGCTTAAGGAAGCCTTACCCTTAGTTAGCACTTCTTTACTAGATATGATCAATCTGTCTTTAGTAACAGGCTATGTACCACAGTCCTTTAAAGTAGCTGTAATTAAACCTCTTCTTAAGAAGCCTACTCTTGATTCAGGTGTTTTAGCCGACTATAGACCTATATCTAACCTTCCATTTCTCTCTAAGATCCTTGAGAAAGCAGTCTCTAATCAGTTATGTGACTTTCTACATAACAATAGTTTATTTGAGGATTTTCAGTCAGGATTTAGAGGCATCATAGCACAGAGACAGCACTGGTGAAAGTCACTAATGACCTCCTAACTGCATCGGACCAAGGACTTCTCTCTGCATGTGTCTTGTTGGACCTCAGTGCTGCATTTGACACCATTGACCATCACATACTACTGCAGAGACTGGAACACTTAATCAGCATTAAAGGAACTGCATTAAGCTGGATTAAATCCTATTTATCAGATCGATTTAAGTTTGTACACGTTAACAATTAATCCTCCATGCACGCAAAAGTTAGACACGGAGTTCCACAAGGTTGTGTGCTTGGACCAATGCCATGCACCTTATATATGCTTCCTTTAGGTAATATTATTTGGAAACACTCCATAAATTTTCATTGTTATACAGATGATACCCAATTATATTTATCAATGAAGCCTGATGAAACCAATCAGTGTACTAAACTCCAAGCATGCCTTAAGGACATAAAGACCTGGATGACCTGCAATTTTCTGCTACTAAACTCAGATAAAACTGAAGTTATTGTGTTTGGCCCTAAACACCTTAGAAACACATTATCTAATGATAAAGCTACTCTGGATGGCATTACCCTGGCCTCCAGCACCACCGTAAGGAATCTGGGAGTTATCTTTGATCAGGATATGTCCTTTAACTCCCACATAAATCACATCTCAAGGACTGCCTTTTTTCACCTACGTAACAATGCAAATATCAGACACATCCTGTCCCTAAAAGATGCAGAAAAACTAGTCCACGCATTTGTGTGCATTATTATACACATAGTATATTATGTATATTGGATGAAGCCAGAAAATATGACCAGTGAAAGACTCAAAAGGCCAAATAACATGTATAGTTGTTTTGTTATTGTTTTTTCCTGCCTGACTGTTGAATGTTAAAATCATTTCATCGTCAGTGTAGTTTTCTGTGTTAATAAGAGGAAGGACACAAAGACATAATGTTGTGTGGAAAATATTAACATTTATTGTGTTTGTGGAATTGTTCATTTCTACTGACCAAATAGATTGAACCGAAGTTCATTTAGACTTTCACATGAAAATAAAATTTGATTTGCTAATTACACAAAATAGACATCTGTGCATGCTGAGTCAGCAGCTTTGAGGAGAAGAGGAGGGGACAGGAGAAGAGCAGAGCAGCACCAGGATATCACAGTAACAGATATCAAACCCTCTCACATATTTACAAAATATATACTCCTTTTTTCCACTGTGGAAAGTACAATCTCAGGTCCAGAGCTGCTGACACCACTTCATTAGAGAGGCAAGAAATGCAAAGGAGAGTTTCAGAGAAAAAAAGAGACGGCAGGGTGAAGAAAAGTAGAAAAGGACGAGGGAGAATTGGTAGAAAGGCAGGGGCAAATAAAGTGCACGAGACAAATGAGAGATCTGGATTTTATTTTCCAGGTCAGACCTCTAAATCATCAAAGGCTGCCTTCTCTCCAGAGCACACAAGTTGTAGATTTTCAGCTGCTTTTCAACAGTAGGAACACATGAGGGACAATAATGGCAGTAGGGGTAAAGGCAGAGGAAAGAGGTCTAAAGAATTCCGTATTTCGCCAGGTCGCTGAGCTCCATGTCCCCGAAGGCTTCCCATGGGCACACCACTGTGATGTCTGTGCCGAGACCCTCCATGCCGGGGATGTCGTCTCCGAATCTGAATGGATAAGACACAAAGCTCTGATGAGTTCAAACTGAGGGACACGAGGAAACGTTTTGCTTTGGGAAGTGAAAGTAAATCTAAAATAGCAGATAAAGAAAAGACTTGTGATCTTAAATCCATCTTACCCCTTCTGGCCTGGTTTAGGGGCCTTGCTCTTGAATGTGCGAGCAGCCCTCTGCTTGAATTTAGGAGGTGCCTTCTTGTCGGCGGGAGTTGCAACAGCTGCGTCTGACATTTTGTTCAGTTACTGGAAAAGAAAAAGACCAAACAACAAAATATATGAGTTCCCTGCAACTCTCAGGGGTTTTTAAACTTAGGCTTTAAACTTTTCTGTTTGCCACTATTCATCCATCCTGCAACTTTTACTCTCCTGTTGTATCTGTTTTATTTTTTATATCTTGTCTTAGTGTCTTTTTATGTCATATGTAAAGCACTTTGAATTGTTGATTAAAGGTGCTGAAAAAACTCCCCTTGTCCTTGTAGATTCCTCTGCTACCATCAAACAATAATCTCCCCTCTGTAAAGGTGTCACTACTGTAAAATCATCCCCCACTATGACTCCCTAATGATTATTTCTCATCCACTTCAGCAAGCATGTCAACAACCAGACCAGACACTAAAATATACATGCTTAAAGATGTCAATTGAAAAAGTTATACAGACAAAGTTCAAAACTCTGAGTTGATCCAAATCCATCAGTAAAAGAACCAACAGACATTGTTAAAACAGTGACAGTTGAACAGTACCAGCAGGAACTAGACCAGCACAAACTGCTCAAAAGTCTCAGTAAAAATCTCATTTCAGAAAAGTGAATATCTACTACTCTGTCTGAGCGGAATCAATCTCAAGCACTATATCTTATAAAAGCAGTAAAAGCCTCAGATTCTCAGCTGAAGAGCTGAGAAAAGTGTAGTTTCATCTCACCTTCTGTAAAGGCTTCAAAGTGTCTGATGAGCTGGGAGGTTTCTCTCTCGTGGTCTTCCTCTCGCTGTCCAACTGTCCCTTTTTAATGTCGTCCGTGCTGGCTAATCCCCTCAGATGTTCATTCTGTCATTCTTTCATGTGCCAACTCTGCTCTGTCTAAATCTTTATCAGCTCAGCCAAAAATAGATGAGATAAAGAAGAACACGATAGAAATACAAGGTATAGTTCAAGGTAGATATGTCTGTCAATGTGACAATTGACAGTTTGGAGGAATACTGACTGACTAATTAGCTTCACTATCAAGTTGACGCCAAAAAAAAAAAAATCTGCTAAAAGACATTCATTGTTTATCTGTCACAGCCCACCACATACATCAGTATTTTACCCACTCAAACCTCTCTGAACTGTAACAACTGTCAGTTCAACACTCGTATTATATAGAGTAGAGCAACTACTAACCAAATAATTGCAGGTCATGAAACAATGTCATAATTAATGTTGGTCACGTTGTATTTGTGGTGTGTTGTCACTCTATAGCTTTAGTTGAGTGAATCAAGTCAATTTGCATCGTGGGTAATGTAGGCGCCATATGTTGACCAGGATGAAGAATGTGTGGAATAAAAAAAACAACGTCACTTGTTCTGCTGCATCGATGTTTAGCCTTTTTTTAACTGTCCAACAATGCTATAAGAGTGCAATGCTAAATCAATACAATATCAGTTTTTGATGATGTATTTTTCTTAGGTGTTTGTGTTTTGTTTTGTTTTTTTTCCATTGGCCGCTGCAGCCTGTGGCTCTATTATAAAGATTTTGATGTTTCATATTGTGATACCTCACTAAGTTCTATGAATGAAATATTATATTTTCAATAAAGTTGGTAGTGAGTGTTTGTCAGAGTTCAATACTTGACGTTAAAATAATAAACATACTGAAAAAATAAAACCAAACATACACGGCATTCATTTGGTGCTCACACTTTTACAAAAAGGGAAGAAAAACACATTCAGGCAACTTATATTTAGTTTAAATTCTCCTGTTACTGATGAGATCAATCTCATTGCAGCCAATCAGATTCTAGATGATACATTATGAGATGTTTTAGTTTTAATGTCAGCATAAACACAGCTCATATTAGGCTGAGTGATAATTAACATCAAGTTATCAGCTGTTATAGAAATCTGGCATTTTAATTTTTAAAGGAGCAAGACAACTTAACAAGAGATAATCTATAACATATTATCATTAAATGTCATAATATTGTAAAGGGTACAGCTTAAAAACATCAATTCAATTAAGTTTTATTTATATGGTGCCAAATCACAACAGAAGTTATCTCAGGGCACTTATATTGATTATAGATATATAGAGCAGGTCTAGACCATACTCTTTAATTTATAGAGACCCAACATCCCCCCATGAGCAGCACTTGGTGACAGCAGCAAGGAAAAACTCCCCTTTAACTGGAGGAAACCTCCAGCAGAACTGGCCTCTGGGTGGGCGGCCATCTGGCTCGACTGGTTGGTTTGAGAGAGGGAGGGGGAGGGGGAGGGGGAGGGGGGGGGGGGAGGGGGAGAGAGACACAGAGAGGCACGACAATGACGATGTAATCCATAACTAGAGGGTCCACGATCAAGATCCATAGAAACCTGTGAGACAAGAAAGCACAAAAACTCCAGGGAAGAAGTTAGTAACATGCATTAGTGATACATGAATGCGTACAGATGGAGAGGGGGAGGAGGAGAGAGGAGCTCAGTGCATCATGGGAAGTCCCCCGGCAGTCTAGACCTATAGCAGCATAACCAGGGGCTGGTCAAAGACCTGGTCGGCCCTAACTATAAGCTTTATCAATAAAGGAGGTTTTAAGCCTGCTCTTAAATGTAGAGAGTGTGCCCTCTGAATCTGGAAGATGGTTCCACAGGAGAGGAGCCTGATAGCTGAAGGCTCTGCCTCCCATTCTACTTATAAAGACTGTAGGAACCACCAGTAAGCTGCATACTGGGAGCGCAGTGTTCTAGCAAAGCTGAAATGGGAGAAATATGATCTCTTTTCCTAGTTTTTGTCATTACACGTGCAGCTGCTTTCTGGATCAGCTGGACAATAAGGAATTGCAATAATCCAGCCTAGAAGTAACAAATGTGTGAAGTAGTTTTTCTGCATCTTTTAGGGACAGGATGTGCCTGATATTTGCATTGTTACGTAAGTGAAAAAAGGCAGTCCTTGAGATTTGATTTATGTGGGAGTTAAAGGACATATCCTGATCAAAGATAACTCCCAGATTCCTTACGGTGGTGCTGGAGGCCAGGGTAATGCCATCCAGAGCAGCTATATCATTAGATAATGTGTTTCTAAGGTGTTTAGGGCCAAACACAATAACTTCAGTTTTATCTGAGTTTAGTAGCAGAAAATTGCAGGTCATCCAGGTCTTTATGTCCTTAAGGCATGCTTGGAGTTTAGTTCACTGATTGGTTTCATCAGGCTTCATTGATAAATATAATTGGGTATCATCTGCATAACAATGAATATTTATGGAGTGTTTCCAAATATTACCTAAAGGAAGCATATATAAGGTGCATGGCATTGGTCCAAGCACACAACCTTGTGGAACTCCGTGTCTAACTTTTGCGTGCATGGAGGATTAATTGTTAACGTGTACAAACTTAAATCGATCTGATAAATAGGATTTAATCCAGCTTAATGCAGTTCCTTTAATGCAGATTAAGTGTTCCAGTCTCTGCAGTAGTATGTGATGGTCAATGGTGTCAAATGCAGCACTGAGGTCCAACAAGACACATGCAGAGAGAAGTCCTTGGTCCGATGCAATTTGGAGGTCATTTGTGACTTTCACCAGTGCTGTCTCTGTGCTATGATGCCTCTAAATCCTGACTGAAAATCCTCTAATAAACTGTTGTTATGTAGAATGAGATTGATATCATCAGTAACAGGAGAATTTAAACTAAATATAAGTTGCCTGAATGTGTTTTTCTTCCCTTTTTGTAAAAGTGTGAGCACCAAATGAATGCCGTGTATGTTTGGTTTTATTTTTTCAGTATGTTTATTATTTTAACGTCAAGTATTGAACTCTGACAAACACTCACTACCAACTTTATTGAAAATATAATATTTCATTCATAGAACTTAGTGAGGTATCACAATATGAAACATCAAAATCTTTATAATAGAGCCACAGGCTGCAGCGGCCAATGGAAAAAAAACAAAACAAAACACAAACACCTAAGAAAAATACATCATCAAAAACTGATATTGTATTGATTTAGCATTGCACTCTTATAGCATTGTTGGACAGTTAAAAAAAGGCTAAACATCGATGCAGCAGAACAAGTGACGTTGTTTTTTTTATTCCACACATTCTTCATCCTGGTCAACATATGGCGCCTACATTACCCACGATGCAAATTGACTTGATTCACTCAACTAAAGCTATAGAGTGACAACACACCACAAATACAACGTGACCAACATTAATTATGACATTGTTTCATGACCTGCAATTATTTGGTTAGTAGTTGCTCTACTCTATATAATACGAGTGTTGAACTGACAGTTGTTACAGTTCAGAGAGGTTTGAGTGGGTAAAATACTGATGTATGTGGTGGGCTGTGACAGATAAACAATGAATGTCTTTTAGCAGATTTTTTTTTTTTTTTGGCGTCAACTTGATAGTGAAGCTAATTAGTCAGTCAGTATTCCTCCAAACTGTCAATTGTCACATTGACAGACATATCTACCTTGAACTATACCTTGTATTTCTATCGTGTTCTTCTTTATCTCATCTATTTTTGGCTGAGCTGATAAAGATTTAGACAGAGCAGAGTTGGCACATGAAAGAATGACAGAATGAACATCTGAGGGGATTAGCCAGCACGGACGACATTAAAAAGGGACAGTTGGACAGCGAGAGGAAGACCACGAGAGAGAAACCTCCCAGCTCATCAGACACTTTGAAGCCTTTACAGAAGGTGAGATGAAACTACACTTTTCTCAGCTCTTCAGCTGAGAATCTGAGGCTTTTACTGCTTTTATAAGATATAGTGCTTGAGATTGATTCCGCTCAGACAGAGTAGTAGATATTCACTTTTCTGAAATGAGATTTTTACTGAGACTTTTGAGCAGTTTGTGCTGGTCTAGTTCCTGCTGGTACTGTTCAACTGTCACTGTTTTAACAATGTCTGTTGGTTCTTTTACTGATGGATTTGGATCAACTCAGAGTTTTGAACTTTGTCTGTATAACTTTTTCAATTGACATCTTTAAGCATGTATATTTTAGTGTCTGGTCTGGTTGTTGACATGCTTGCTGAAGTGGATGAGAAATAATCATTAGGGAGTCATAGTGGGGGATGATTTTACAGTGGTGACACCTTTACAGAGGGGAGATTATTGTTTGATGGTAGCAGAGGAATCTACAAGGACAAGGGGAGTTTTTTCAGCACCTTTAATCAACAATTCAAAGTGCTTTACATATGACATAAAAAGACACTAAGACAAGATATAAAAAATAAAACAGATACAACAGGAGAGTAAAAGTTGCAGGATGGATGAATAGTGGCAAACAGAAAAGTTTAAAGCCTAAGTTTAAAAACCCCTGAGAGTTGCAGGGAACTCATATATTTTGTTGTTTGGTCTTTTTCTTTTCCAGTAACTGAACAAAATGTCAGACGCAGCTGTTGCAACTCCCGCCGACAAGAAGGCACCTCCTAAATTCAAGCAGAGGGCTGCTCGCACATTCAAGAGCAAGGCCCCTAAACCAGGCCAGAAGGGGTAAGATGGATTTAAGATCACAAGTCTTTTCTTTATCTGCTATTTTAGATTTACTTTCACTTCCCAAAGCAAAACGTTTCCTCGTGTCCCTCAGTTTGAACTCATCAGAGCTTTGTGTCTTATCCATTCAGATTCGGAGACGACATCCCCGGCATGGAGGGTCTCGGCACAGACATCACAGTGGTGTGCCCATGGGAAGCCTTCGGGGACATGGAGCTCAGCGACCTGGCGAAATACGGAATTCTTTAGACCTCTTTCCTCTGCCTTTACCCCTACTGCCATTATTGTCCCTCATGTGTTCCTACTGTTGAAAAGCAGCTGAAAATCTACAACTTGTGTGCTCTGGAGAGAAGGCAGCCTTTGATGATTTAGAGGTCTGACCTGGAAAATAAAATCCAGATCTCTCATTTGTCTCGTGCACTTTATTTGCCCCCTGCCTTTCTACCAATTCTCCCTCGTCCTTTTCTACTTTTCTTCACCCTGCCGTCGCTTTTTTTCTCTGAAACTCTCCTTTGCATTTCTTGCCTCTCTTATGAAGTGGTGTCAGCAGCTCTGGACCTGAGATTGTACTTTCCACAGTGGAAAAAAGGAGTATATATTTTGTAAATATGTGAGAGGGTTTGATATCTGTTACTGTGATATCCTGGTGCTGCTCTGCTCTTCTCCTGTCCCCTCCTCTTCTCCTCAAAGCTGCTGACTCAGCATGCACAGATGTCTATTTTGTGTAATTAGCAAATCAAATTTTATTTTCATGTGAAAGTCTAAATGAACTTTGGTTCAATCTATTTGGTCAGTAGAAATGAACAATTCCACAAACACAATAAATGTTAATATTTTCCACACAACATTATGTCTTTGTGTCCTTCCTCTTATTAACACAGAAAACTACACTGACGATGAAATGATTTTAACATTCAACAGTCAGGCAGGAAAAAACAATAACAAAACAACTATACATGTTATTTGGCCTTTTGTGTCTTTCACTGGTCATATTTTCTGGCTTCATCCAATATACATAATATACTATGTGTATAATAATGGACACGAATGTGTGGACTAGTTTTTCTGCATCTACCGCTGCCATGGCAACCAGACCTGCTCATTCACAGGAAATATAGAGTCTCCTTTTTTTCATATGTAAAGAAAAAGAGAACATTTTAGTTTTAATGTCAGCAGAAGGAGCACGACAATTTAACAAGAGCTGATGTGTCTGAAAAGACCAAATTATTATCAAATGTTGTAATATTGTAACAGCCTAAAAAATGATGACATGAACACAAAACCACAGGAGGAAGAGCAATCAGCATGTAACAGACATACAGTATAAAGAGCTTTGCAGTTGTAGTTATTGAGTGTTAACCTAAATAACTCTTCATTAACAGGATCTGAGGACGAGTCGCAGGGTGATGTGAGAACACAGAGGAGGAAAAAACAAGGAAGATATTTCCTGTCTTATATTTCCTGTCTTATTCTGTTGGAAAGCCCGTTTATTTCCCTTTTAAATGGAGCCACATTTGTAAGGAACATGCATTTGTGGGATGAGCGGCAGAGCTGAGTATGTGGGTTGCGCCCATGAAAAATTTGCCAAATCTTCTCTGCCGATGTCAAACAGCTTATTCTGCCATTGACTCTTGTTTTGTGTTTGGTGGATTGGATGATTGAAGTTTGAAGAAACAAGACATATTGGCAATTTAACAATTTATTCATTTAACAAACAGGAGCCTCAGTAGCGTGTGGAAGAACCATACACAGCCACAACAGCCTGGCACCTCCTCCTCATGCTGGTCATCAGCCTGGTCACACACTCCGGTCTCATAGGGCTGCCAGGAGGCCGGCCATGACTGTCCTTCACCGTCAGGCCTGTTTGTGCCGGTGTCTGCAACACGTGCACTGGAACCTGGACATGTGGAGGAACGTTATGTTCAGCGATGAGTCCAGATTCTGTCTACGGCAGTTGGATCGTAGGGTCAAAGTGTGGAGAAGACGCGGAGAACACTATACTGATTGCTGCACTGGTAGAGTAACATCTGTTGGTGGAGGCAGGGTGATGGTGTGGGGCGGCATCTCCCTCACTGGGAAAACAAGGCTTGTCATCATTGGAGGCAATCTCAATGCAGAGAGATATCGAGATGAGATTCTGCAACCAGTGGCAATCCCATATCTCCACAGTCTGGGACCGAACTCTATCCTCCAAGATGACAACGCTCGCCCCCACAGAGCGGGGTTCATCAGAAACTACCTCCAGAGTGGAGAGGATGGAACGGCCTGCCAGCAGTCCTGACCTCAACCCCATTGAACACTTGTGGGATCAGCTTGGGCGTGCTGTCCGTGCCAGAGTGAACCACACAACGACGTTGGCTGACTTGCGACAAATGCTGGTTGAAGAATGGGACGCCATCCCACAGCAGAGTGTGACCAGGCTGGTGACCAGCATGAGGAGGAGGTGCCAAGCTGTTGTGGCTGTGTATGGTTCTTCCACACGCTACTGAGGCTCCTGTTTGTTAAATGAATAAATTGTTAAATTGCCAATATGTCTTGTTTCTTCAAACTTCAATCATCCAATCCACCAAACACCAAACAAGAGTCAATGGCAGAATAAGCTGTTTGGCATCGGCAGAGAAGATTTGGCAAATTTTTCATGGGCGCAACCCACATACTCAGCTCTGCTGCTCATCCCACAAATGCATGTTCCTTACAAATGTGGCTCCATTTAAAAGGGAAATAAACAGGCTTTCCAATGGTATAAGATTTATTGCCATCGTTACAACAAAGAAATAAACTACCAAACACAAATTTCCTTTTTTTTGTGCTATGTTTATATATATATAATTCATTCAAATTGTTTAAATAAATCTGACTTCAAGGACAGAGGGTAAGAGAAAATAGAGGGCAGGGTACCGCTGCCATGGCAACCAGACCTGCTCATTCACAGGAAATATAGAGTCTCCTTTTTTTCATATGTAAAGAAAAAGAGAACATTTTAGTTTTAATGTCAGCAGAAGGAGCACGACAATTTAACAAGAGCTGATGTGTCTGAAAAGACCAAATTATTATCAAATGTTGTAATATTGTAACAGCCTAAAAAATGATGACATGAACACAAAACCACAGGAGGAAGAGCAATCAGCATGTAACAGACATACAGTATAAAGAGCTTTGCAGTTGTAGTTATTGAGTGTTAACCTAAATAACTCTTCATTAACAGGATCTGAGGACGAGTCGCAGGGTGATGTGAGTATGAGTACAGGGCTGTGTTTGACGATTAAGGAGGAAATGCAAAAAGAAAATCTTAAAAATGGGTCAAAATGAATCCATATTTCACTGCTGTTATCAAAGTCTCTCCACAGGCAAACCTCTGTGATGTGTAAACCAAAGTATCATCTAGAAGTCTGATTGGCTGCAATGAGATTGATCTCATCAGTGACAGGAGAATTTATCTGAATATAAGTTGCCTGAATGTGTTTTTTCTTCCCTTTTTATAAAAGTGTGAGCACCAAATGAATGCCATGTATGTTTAGTTTAGTTTTTTCAGAGGGTTTCCTATTTTAACATCAGAAAGTATTGAACTCTGACAAACACTCACCTCACCTCTCAACTTTATTGAAAATACAATGTTTCAGTCATAGAACTTAGTGAGGTATCACAATATGAAACATCTTTATAGTAGAGTCAATGGCTGCAATAGCCAATGGAAAAAAAAAAATCAAATCACCGAAGACAATTGAGACAGTTGTCGGACAGTTAAAAGAAGGCTAAAAATCGATGCAGCAGAATTAGCGACATTGTTTTTAATTAAGCGCATTATTATACATGTAGTGTATTATGTGACAATATTCACCCAAAACTGTTGATTCTCATGTTGTCAAAAATATCTACCTTGAAATACACCTTGTATTTATATCTTGTTCTTCTTTATCTCATCTATTTTTGGCTGAGCTGGTACACAATTGGACAGAGCACAGTTGGCACATGAAAGAATGACAGAATGAACATCTGAGGGGATTAGCCAGCTCAGAGCGCTTTAAAAAGGGACAGTCGGACAGCGAGAGGACCACCACAAGAGAGAAACCTCCCAGCTCATCAGACACTTTGAAGCCTCAACAAAAGGTGAGATGAAACTGCAATTTTCTCAGCTCTTCAGCTGAGAATCTGAGGCTTTTACTGCTTTAATGAGATGTAGTGCTTCAGATTCTTCATGCTTGCAACAGTTTTCTTGTAGAAGGAAAGACAGACGGAGTAGTTTTCTAAAATGAGGCCTGAGATCTTTACTGAGAGGACTTCATTCTAGTTTCCAGTAGTTTGTTTTGGCCTTCCTGCTGGTACAGCTTTAACAATGTCTGTAGGTCCCTCAACTGATGGATTTGGATGAACTCAGGGGAGATTTGAACATTGGCTGTATACTTTTTTTAATGCAATGTGTACTTTAGTGACTGGTCTGTATGTTGACTTGCTTGCTGAAGTGGATTAGAAATAAAATTTAGAATATTCACAGAAATGAAGTAGAGGTTATCAGCTGTTGGCAGCAGAAACATTTGCATGGTCAAGGCAAGTGTCTTTATTAGGTATCTTTAAATAACAAGGCAATTCAAAGTATTTTACATAAAAAGGCATTAAGACGAGACATAAAAGATAAAACAGGAGAGTAAAAGTTTCAGAATGGATGAATAGTGACAAAGAGAAACGTTTACAGCCTAAGTTAATAAACCCTGAGAGTTGCAGGGAACTCATATTTTGTTGTTTCCTCTTTTTCTTTTCCAGTAACCAAACAAAATGGCAGATGTTGCAACTCCCGCCGACAAGAAGGCACCTCCTAAATTCAAGCAGAGGGCTGCTCGCACATTCAAGAGCAAGGCCCCTAAACCAGGCCAGAAGGGGTAAGATGGATTTAAGATCACAAGTCTTTTCTTTATCTGCTATTTTAGATTTACTTTCACTTCCCAAAGCAAAACGTTTCCTCGTGTCCCTCAGTTTGAACTCATCAGAGCTTTGTGTCTTATCCATTCAGATTCGGAGACGACATCCCCGGCATGGAGGGTCTCGGCACAGACATCACAGTGGTGTGCCCATGGGAAGCCTTCGGGGACATGGAGCTCAGCGACCTGGCGAAATATGGAATTGTTTAGACCTCTTTCCTCTGCCTTTACCCCTACTGCCATTATTGTCCCTCATGTGTTCCTACTGTTGAAAAGCAGCTGAAAATCTACAACTTGTGTGCTCTGGAGAGAAGGCAGCCTTTGATGATTTAGAGGTCTGACCTGGAAAATAAGATCCAGATCTCTCTCTTGTCTCGTGCACTTTATTTGCCCCTGCCTACAGCAGAAAAAAAGAATCAAATGGAGTATATATTTTGTAAATATGTGAGAGGGTTTGATATCTGTTACTGTGATATCCTGGTGCTGCTCTGCTCTTCTCCTGTCCCCTCCTCTTCTCCTCAAAGCTGCTGACTCAGCATGCACAGATGTCTATTTTGTGTAATTAGCAAATCAAATTTTATTTTCATGTGAAAGTCTAAATGAACTTCGGTTCAATTTATTTTTTTCAGTTGAAATGAACAATTCCACAAACACAATAAATGTTAATATTTTCCACACAACATTATGTCTTTGTGTCCTTCCTCTTATTAACACAGAAAACTACACTGACGATGAAATGATTTTAACATTCAACAGTCAGGCAGGAAAAAACAATAACAAAACAACTATACATGTTATTTGGCCTTTTGTGTCTTTCACTGGTCATATTTTCTGGCTTCATCCAATATACATAATATACTATGTGTATAATAATGCACTTGATTCATCATGAATGCTGGTGTGGACGCCATTCTTTAAGTTTCCACACTTCAGTATTATTAAAAATAAAATATATATTTATAATTCATTCAAATTGTTTAAATAAATCTGACTTCAAGGACAGAGGGTAAGAGAAAATAGAGGGCAGGGTACCGCTGCCATGGCAACCAGACCTGCTCATTCACAGGAAATATAGAGTCTCCTTTTTTTCATATGTAAAGAAAAAGAGAACATTTTAGTTTTAATGTCAGCAGAAGGAGCACGACAATTTAACAAGAGCTGATGTGTCTGAAAAGACCAAATTATTATCAAATGTTGTAATATTGTAACAGCCTAAAAAATGATGACATGAACACAAAACCACAGGAGGAAGAGCAATCAGCATGTAACAGACATACAGTATAAAGAGCTTTGCAGTTGTAGTTATTGAGTGTTAACCTAAATAACTCTTCATTAACAGGATCTGAGGACGAGTCGCAGGGTGATGTGAGTATGAGTACAGGGCTGTGTTTGACGATTAAGGAGGAAATGCAAAAAGAAAATCTTAAAAATGGGTCAAAATGAATCCATATTTCACTGCTGTTATCAAAGTCTCTCCACAGGCAAACCTCTGTGATGTGTAAACCAAAGTAAGTAAGTGAGTAAGTAAGCTTTTATTTATATAGCACTTTTTAAAAGACACAGTTATAAAGTGCTTCACAGACACATGCAAAATTGAAACAGATGGACAAAATAGACAAACATGACACGGAGAGAAATCAACCAAAATGGAATAAAACAGGACATGGAGAGAAGAAGTCTATAGAAAGGCTCGCTGATATAAATGGGTTTTGAGGCGTCGTTTAAAACTGTCCAAGGTTTCAGCCAATCTAACAGATAGAAGATGATTCCACAGAGTTGGAGCTCAGAATGCAAATACGCGGTCACCTTATAGGATCGATAGAAGGCCAAGATTTTAGGATCGAAGAGGTCGTGAAGTGGAATGAGGAACAAGGAGCTCAGAAATGTAGCTAGCGGCGAGGTCATGGAGTGCTTTATATGTAATCAGTAGGATCTTGTAGTTTATTCTGAATTTTACCAGAAGCTAATGGAGGGATGCAAGAACAGGGCTAGTGTGGGACCTACGACTAGTTCCGGTTAGAAGTCCAGCTGCTGTATTTTGGATTAATTGTCGATGTTTCAGAGAAGACTGACTGAGGCAGGTGTAAAGGGAGTTACAGTAGACCAACCGGGAGAAAATGAATGTGTGGATTAATTGTTCAAGAACAGTAGCGGGCAATATATGTCTTATTTTTGCAATATTTCTTAACAGAAGAAAACAGGATTGGACATGATGGTCAAATGTCATATACTGGTGGAAGATGATACAAGATTCTTAGCAGTGGATTTAATGTTCGGGAAAAGTGGGCCAATAAACTGAGTAGCAGCATCGACAAAGATTTCAGAACCAATTAAAAGAACTTCAGTTTTGTCGTCAGGGTTTAGATGGAGAACATTTTGAGTCATCCACTCTTTGAGCTAAACAATCATGGAGGGAGAGCAGCTGGTTCAAGTTATTGGGTTTGGCAGAGAAATAGATCTGAGTATCATCTGCAAAACAGTGATATGACATTTCATGAAAGCGGCTGAACAACTGACCCAGAGGGAGGATGTACAATGAAAACAGGATGAGGAACGCCGCACTGGAGGGGAGCTAAGGAGGAGGATACATGATTATTAACACAGACATTAAAAAGTCGTTAAGTAAGAATGAAACCGGTTTAAAGCTGTATCAGAAATGCCCACTCAGTTATGCAATCGATCAAGTAGGATGGTGTAGTCGATGGTATCAAATGCAGCAGTTAAGTTAAGTAGGATGAGAACGGAGTAATCACCTTTGTCAGCGTGCATGAGGATGTAATTTGTTACTATCAATGGTGCTGTCTCAGTACTGTGTTTGTGACGATAAGATCAAGATACTATGATCCTCAACCAGGTTAAGTAGTTGATCAGTGACAATTTTTTTGAGGATTTCAGATAGAAAAGGAAGTTTGGAGATCGGTCTATAATTCTCTAATTGGGCTGATTGAGAGAAGCTGAACATTGGCGGTTTTAAAAGTATCATCTAGAAGTCTGATTGGCTGCAATAAGATTGATCTCATCAGTGACAGGAGAATTTATCTGAATATAAGTTGCCTGAATGTGTTTTTTCTTCCCTTTTTATAAAAGTGTGAGCACCAAATGAATGCCATGTATGTTTAGTTTAGTTTTTTCAGAGGGTTTCCTATTTTAACATCAGAAAGTATTGAACTCTGACAAACACTCACCTCACCTCTCATTGTCATAGGCTGCAATGGCCAATGGAAAAAAAAATCAAATCACCTAAGACAGTTACATCATCAATAATCAATATGCCATTGTTTTAGCATTGCAGCAGAGTGAGCGACATTGTTTGTATTGTCATATTGTTTTTTTTACAATATGCAAGTGTGGAAACTTAAAGAATGGCGTCCACACCAGCATTCATGATGAATCAAGTGCATTATTATACACGTAGTATATTATGTATATTGGATGAAGCCAGAAAATATGACCAGTGAAAGACACAAAAGGCCAAATAACATGTATAGTTGTTTTGTTATTGTTTTTTCCTGCCTGACTGTTGAATGTTAAAATCATTTCATCGTCAGTGTAGTTTTCTGTGTTAATAAGAGGAAGGACACAAAGACATAATGTTGTGTGGAAAATATTAACATTTATTGTGTTTGTGGAATTGTTCATTTCAACTGAAAAAATAAATTGAACCGAAGTGCATTTAGACTTTCACATGAAAATAAAATTTGATTTGCTAATTACACAAAATAGACATCTGTGCATGCTGAGTCAGCAGCTTTGAGGAGAAGAGGAGGGGACAGGAGAAGAGCAGAGCAGCACCAGGATATCACAGTAACAGATATCAAACCCTCTCACATATTTACAAAATATATACTCCATTTGATTCTTTTTTTCTGCTGTAGGCAGGGGCAAATAAAGTGCACGAGACAAGAGAGAGATCTGGATCTTATTTTCCAGGTCAGACCTCTAAATCATCAAAGGCTGCCTTCTCTCCAGAGCACACAAGTTGTAGATTTTCAGCTGCTTTTCAACAGTAGGAACACATGAGGGACAATAATGGCAGTAGGGGTAAAGGCAGAGGAAAGAGGTCTAAACAATTCCGTATTTCGCCAGGTCGCTGAGCTCCATGTCCCCGAAGGCTTCCCATGGGCACACCACTGTGATGTCTGTGCCGAGACCCTCCATGCCGGGGATGTCGTCTCCGAATCTGAATGGATAAGACACAAAGCTCTGATGAGTTCAAACTGAGGGACACGAGGAAACGTTTTGCTTTGGGAAGTGAAAGTAAATCTAAAATAGCAGATAAAGAAAAGACTTGTGATCTTAAATCCATCTTACCCCTTCTGGCCTGGTTTAGGGGCCTTGCTCTTGAATGTGCGAGCAGCCCTCTGCTTGAATTTAGGAGGTGCCTTCTTGTCGGCGGGAGTTGCAACATCTGCCATTTTGTTTAGTTACTGGAAAAGAAAAAGAGGAAACAACAAAATATGAGTTCCCTGCAACTCTCAGGGGTTTTTAACTTAGGCTGTAAACGTTTCTCTTTGTCACTATTCATCCATTCTGAAACTTTTACTCTCCTGTTTTATCTTTTATGTCTCGTCTTAATGCCTTTTTATGTAAAACACTTTGAATTGCCTTGTTATTTAAAGATACCTAATAAAGAAACTTGCCTTGACCATGCAAATGTTTCTGCTGCCAACAACTGATAACCTCTACTTCATTTCTGTGAATATTCTAAATTTTATTTCTAATCCACTTCAGCAAGCAAGTCAACATACAGACCAGTCACTAAAGTACACATTGCATTAAAAAAAGTATACAGCCAATGTTCAAATCTCCCCTGAGTTCATCCAAATCCATCAGTTGAGGGACCTACAGACATTGTTAAAGCTGTACCAGCAGGAAGGCCAAAACAAACTACTGGAAACTAGAATGAAGTCCTCTCAGTAAAGATCTCAGGCCTCATTTTAGAAAACTACTCCGTCTGTCTTTCCTTCTACAAGAAAACTGTTGCAAGCATGAAGAATCTGAAGCACTACATCTCATTAAAGCAGTAAAAGCCTCAGATTCTCAGCTGAAGAGCTGAGAAAATTGCAGTTTCATCTCACCTTTTGTTGAGGCTTCAAAGTGTCTGATGAGCTGGGAGGTTTCTCTCTTGTGGTGGTCCTCTCGCTGTCCGACTGTCCCTTTTTAAAGCCCTCTGAGCTGGCTAATCCCCTCAGATGTTCATTCTGTCATTCTTTCATGTGCCAACTGTGCTCTGTCCAATTCTGTACCAGCTCAGCCAAAAATAGATGAGATAAAGAAGAACAAGATATAAATACAAGGTGTATTTCAAGGTAGATATTTTTGACAACATGAGAAACGACAGTTTTGGGGGAATATTGTTAATACAGGATACAGATATTAGCATCACTATCAAGTTGAAGCCAAAAAATCTTCTAAAAGACATTCATTGTCACGTCCCACCACATACATCAGTATTTCACCCACACACACCTGTCTGAAGTGTAAAAGTCCAATTCAACACTTTCATTTAATAAAATAACTGTCACTTTTTATTTTTACCATGTAGTCATTCCATACTACTACTAAAGTACTACTAAAGTACTACATTTGGTTTGATGTTTCATGGTGAGCGATATACTGTATACATATATGGTTTTATATATATCAGTGGTTTATTTCCTGTCTTTAGAGACATAAAGTCCTACAGGTTTACTGAGGATTCAGTGTTTATGTGGGTTCAGTGTACAGACGCCCTGCAGTCAAACATTGATTTGAAGGGCTGATAGATTGTGAGAAACGTGAAGAAAACAACTGTACACGTTTATGTGTAAACAATAACAGCTGATGTACAGGAGCCTGCAGGATGACCTGCAGCATGTGATGAGACATGAGCTGCGCTGCATACAGGTGATTGATCACTTAGTAACATGTAAAGAACACTTAACCCTTCAGCTCTTAATCCCACCTCTCAGTTCATGGGCTGAGGTGACAGAAGGACAAATACTGAGACAGTAACTGTCAACTTAGCTCCACAGTTTATTATTCTGGCATGAAAGAAGAGTCAGGGAGTGATAAAACATTAGATTAGATAAGATAAACTCAATATTTGCATATTTGCGTAGCACCAAATATTGACTCCAAATCTTTATTTGACACAAAAAAACTTAAAGTCCAAACTTAAAGTCCACTTTCTAGCTGTTTCCAGAGCTTTCATATTTGTTATTAACTGATAAAGAAAGTCTAGTAAGAGGAGCTTTAGTTAAGATTTTTTTTTGTCAAATTATTGTTTTCAAGCTCAAGAATAACCTTTGCAATCCATTATTTTTGTTTAAAAACTGTCAACTGAATTTTATTGTTGTAGAATAATATATATAATAATATATTATTCTGTTATTTTAAAAACACATCGTTTCTTACAGGTATATTTACATATTCAGTGACGTATTAGGTCCAAAAACAACTCATATTGTTCAGTAAATCCAATTTTGTTTTTCCCTGCGATGCTTCATTATGTAAGGCTGCAGACGTCTTCACATGGCACAACACCTTTGAGCCCCCTGTTAATCTATCTGAGCAGAGAGGCCAATTAGAGGGCTGGGTTTAAGAGGAGAGAATAGAAAGTTATGGATAAACATGTTAAGGGGGATTAGTGGGCAGGGGGTGAGTATATAAGAAGACACCAGGACAAAACCCAAAGAGAACCAGAGAGACTTCAGCCAGAAACCAACTGTGCAACTGCAGAAGCAGGTAAGATCAAACTCTGACTGTCAGTTTCACATTAAGGGTTAAAGTTACAGCTTGAATGCAGAGAAGTGCTGAGAAAACAGATACTGTGAGGTGTCAGGGATGTGTTTTTACTGTATTATAGATAAAAGTATCTCTACTTGGATGCAAAGTGTCTCTTTTATCTTGAAACTACATCAGAGAAGTTTCAGAGAAGCTGAATCAGCTTTTTAAAAATCCCTTGTTTCTTTTGGCTTTTTCTAAAATCTTATAACTTTGTATTTTGTGTTTTGTGCTCTTTGCATCCTTATTTTAACACATTATCTTATTTGTCTCTTTAACTTCCTCTAAAGGACTTTGTTAATACAAACGTCTTAAGCGTGTATGCTTGTGTGCTTGAAAAGCCTGATTTAATTAAGTGTTTAATTGAGTTTAATTGAATTTAATGCAACCTTTAAGTAGGAGGGAGGGCCTTTGTTTGCTGATATTCTCATGTCATTTTTAGCTCAATGTTAAGGCTCCTTTTACAAATGTCTCTACATCTGTGGGGAGTGATCATGTGTGTGTAAAATATTGTGATCATCTTCCAGGATTTTGTTCAGTTCAGTTCATTTTGTACTGTTTGGGATTGTTCTGGTTGGGATATTTGGCTTGAAACATCGCAAAAAAAACTGTTAAGAGGAGAAAGTGATATGCAATAGCAGTAAACACAATAACTAGGAATTAGTAAAAAATAAATAAAATCAGGCAAACAAGATAAAAGAAAACAGGATAAAAAAACAGGGCCTGTCATCCTCTCAGGAAGGATTTTGCACATCTCTGAATATTACTTTAATTTGTGCATCATGTATAAGCTTTATCTCGTCCTTTACATCCTGTTTTGACATTAGTAAATGTTTGTACTGTGTTGATTCACATTGCATTGTTGTGATTTAAAAAAGAGATTTAGATCTACAGAGAACATTGTGGTTAAATAAAGGTTAAAAATATCATTTTTACCACAACTCAACAAGGAAACACTGTCCAGGCAAAGAAAAGAGGAGATTTCATACCAGAAACAAACAAAAAAACAAAAAGAGAATATCTACATGATTTGATAAACCTCATATTAACCTCAGACAGAGTAACTGGGTTTGGTCATCTCCTACATTGCGAGGACATTAGTAAAGTGTTGTTTCAGTGTTGATATGGACACCAAACTCCCAGACCCCCTTTAATAACTGCAGACATGATTTTCTGTTGAAAGCAGGGAAATACTGAGGAAGTATAAACAATCCAGCAGGATGTGAAATCTGAGAGCCGATTGAGACTTCATGACAAAGTCCACAAAATTACAAGATTTGTTTGTGGGTTATAAGTAGCAATCAGTGCGGTCATATTACATTCTGGAAAGGTCCAGAACGCTGCTGATCTTTCCACTGAGATGAGACAACTGAGGTCAGAGAGAGAGGTCGGATTAAAGCAGATTGAAAATCAGTTGTTTAGCACAAAATCTCCTTACACTCAGGGTCTATTATTGACAACATATGTGGGTTAACTTCAGACTAACTATAGAATTAGGTGAACTTATGATATCCTACTTTCAGGACATCCAGTCTGTAACTTGGCCAAGAATAATCTTTAAAGCCAACGTATAAAAATAGACAAAGCTGTTTGTGTAACAGGGTCTTAAGGAGCCGTATGACAGCTTCAGTCTATAATTTGACCCAACCTGGGGGGGTTACATCATCCAGGTGGGGGCTTTGAGGAGGAGGAGGAGGGGGGAAGGTCTTACACATCAACTAACTCATTGACTCAATCTTTTTTCTCTCAGGACATAAGAAATGGCAGACGCAGCTGTTGCAGCACCCGCCGACAAGAAGGCACCCCCCAAGTTCAAGCAGAGGGCTGCTCGCACCTTCAAGAGCAAGGCCCCCAAACCAGGCCAGAAGGGGTACGATGGGCTTTAAAGTCTGATGTGAAATTTAAAATATCAAGTTTTAGATTCCTGGGAAATTAAGATTTGGTTTTTTTTTTGGTTTCTTTTCCAGATTCGGAGACGACATCCCCGGCATGGAGGGTCTCGGCACAGACATCACAGTGGTGTGCCCATGGGAAGCCTTCGGGGACATGGAGCTCAGTGACCTGGCGAAATATGGAATTGTCTAGAAATCCCTCCTGTGTCTTCACCTCAACCATTATACCTCCCCGGACCGCTTTTCCCTAATCCTTAAACCTCACCCCACCCCACCCAACCCCCCTCACCCTACCACCCAACCCTCTCACCCTACCACCTGACCCCCCTCACCCCACCACAACCACCACCCTACCCAACCCCCCCTCATCCCCCCCCCCCACTCTCCTTCCAAATCCCAACATACCTGAACTGATGTATGTTGTCGTGTTAGCTTCACGTGGATTTTGGGAAACATTGCACAAAAATCGATACCCGAAGTGGATCCATAATGTTGCAAAATTGACAAATGTTATTATAAAACGCTATATATAATAATTATACATTTATATATGCTTCACTGAGATGTCCATGCTTCACACTCCCACCTTACCCTCCTTACACTTTGCACTTGGCAAGTGTATTTCTGAGACAACGGATGACATCTGTTGTGAGTGGTTGATTCCTGTTTTTTAACAGTTTATCACCACTAAATCTTCTCTCCTCTCTTCTGCCTTTTCCACTCCATGACCCCGCCCCCTCCCCGCCTCTTTGGAGCTATTTCCTCTTAATTAATGTACAGATGTTTATAAAAGATTTTTATTTTTATGAACTTTGAATGTAAATTTGTGCACATTCTCAATAGGATTGAAAGTTACAGTTGAGTAAAACTGTCAATAAATATTTTCCCCAAATAAATATTGTGTCATTTTAATCATTTTATAGAGGTGTGTAATTGAGCCTGAGAAAACCAGTAAGAGATTCCAGTATACAGTATATTTGCATACATACCATTAAAGCCACTATAACCAGTATATTAGTAGTGACAAACCCACACATATAATTATTATTATATTATTATTATAGACTGTGGTTCACCTCAAGTTTCACAGTGCACTTCAGGGTCTTTCAGCTCATTGTTTTTGGTTTTTTACTGTTCTGGTTCACTCTGGTTAGCTGTCAGCCAGTATATGTCTGCGCTACCTGCTCAGCAGTTAGTGACCAGCTGATGGAGCATTTAGCAGCTAAAAAGCCAAATGTTTCCCTTCAGAATTTATCTAAGAGGAGATTGAATATTGGTCTTATCAGTTAAACACAAACAGGAAATGAATGTTTATGTTGCTTATCTGATGAAGGTGTGAATAGGAAACTGTTTGTTATCAACTTTAAAGGTGATAATATGTCAGTGTGTTTTTTCTGCTTCCCTAAAGTAGCCAAACAGTCAGTTCATGAAGATTTGAAGCATTTGTGTGACTGACTCAGGTTTAAATTGATGTCATTCATTTTACTAAATAAACAGCAAAAGAAAACCACCTGAAAGCTCGATCACAACAAAACATTTTTATATAAAACATTTTATATGGACATTCAATAACAAAAAAAACAAAACAAAACAAAACATAATGGCAGTCAAGGGGATATAGACATGACAGAGGGAGAGGACTGGTCATTGAGAAATCATAGCAACTATGAAGAATGGCCACATAGTCAACTATTATACAGTGGCAAGAAAACCATGACAGGAAATGAAGCCGCCGCATGTTGTTTGTGTGGCGGCCATTTTGTTTGTCAGCAGGCCTTTTTGCCAAACGGCACTGTGCTCTTCATTGTGTTGAACTAGCTTCAAACCGCTAGCTGCCTGTCAATCTCCATGGAGTTTAGTGGTAAAGAAGAAACGCAACTGGGCTCTGCTGCTCAGGAGTCAAATATGAAAGACACAAGATTCATGCAAAACTTTTTTTTTTTTTTTTTTTTCTTAACTTGACAAGTATCGCTCATGCTGGTTTGTCCATGCCTTTAGTGGCTCTGTAAGTCCATCTTTGTGTTATTTTTGTGTAGCACTTCTTAAGTTGGGAACCAGAACGTGCTGGGGACTGTTAGCATCTTTGGCTAGGTTTCTTTTTTTTTCCCATTCTGTCCAGAGCACATTCGATTAGTAATATGGAGATATTTTGGAAAAGAAATGTCGAACATCATGACTTTAAGAAAATCCTACAGCAGCACATTTAATAATAATAAAAAACAAACAAACAAAACATCTCATTGACCTGTGTAGCCATGAAATTAGTTAATGGATAAAAAAGGTTATAGAAACCTCACTGCCCCATTTTACACACAACTTAGCTCATATCCCACAATGACATTTTGTTTTTCACCATGTTGGAATATTAACCTGCGTATGTATGAGTGATATAACACTTTCAGACATTTTACTGGATATCGTCAAACGAACCTGAAACGACCACACTGGCCAAGCTGACAGATTTCACCACTGAAATGTAAGGAGTCTGCATTAAAAAGACTATTCAACCAAAAAGAAATGAAGGAAGAAGAAAGCAGTTTGCTTTAACCAAAGTGCTACAGGCTAATGGTTCATTCATTCCAAATGTATCTGAAAAATATGGACGTGGAAAGAAAAAAAAAATTTAATTATAGGATATTTTGAAACATAATCAAATGTCATGCTAGCAGATTCTATAATAAACCAAAAACAAATAAAGCAGCAGTCAGTGACTGACTGAGTATTTAACTGAGAGGACAAAGGTTTGGTAGTGTTACATGCGTACCGCCGTTTAACTCCGCAGGTACGCTCTCGCCTCAACAACTTTACTTCAAAGCAAAAAAATAAAAAAAAACTAAACAAAAAACCAAGCTTGAAATTCAACTTGCACCTTATTGGAGAAGGAACAACACTTACAGATATATATTAAAAAAAAGAAAAAAAAAGAAAAGAAAGCAAAATAAAAACAGCAATAGGACTATCAAGGATTATGATAATAACAAAGATAATATATTTATACATACGGCAGAAAAATGTGCTTTCTACAAATCTTTGGAACAAAAACAAAAGCCAAAAAAAGCCACATTTGGAAATATAGAATACAACGGTATAGAAATATGCACAATAGTAAGGTGTTTTGCATTTAAATATTTTCTATGAACTCGACGACAGAATCTCTCTTGCTCAGTAAATCGCTGCTGGCAGCATCTCAAACACAATTACCAACTAAAGTATTTTCAGGAAGACTCATTCAATGTTGGACTCGCTCTATAAAAGATGGAGCATGAGGGGAAAATCCAAATAATAAATCTCTAAAATGAAAGGATCACTGAATACTTGAACCTCAGGGTTGTGGGCGAAGATCACATGACTTTCCTTCGTCTCGAAAGCTAAAAAAATCAACTAAAGGAGAAAATGTTCTTAGTGTAGTGTTGCACGTTTTGTAGTAGTGTGTAGTGGTGGTTGCACACAGAGTGTAGTGAAATCCTGTGCGTGAGAAGGATGATGTGAGACTATAGTTGTGTCATATAGTCAAAAAGGTGGAATATTATTCATATAGAAGCTCATTTTTGGATTTTAACCCCAAGGTTCACTGGGGAAACTACATGTCCCATAAACAGCTGTAACTGCTGAGTCAAACAAAATGATGATATTAAGAAGAATAATTACAATAATAATAATAATAATGATAATAATAATTTGGTAACTTTTTTCTCTAAACTAATTTCTTTGCATATCATAACAATTTAAGTTTAAAGGTTCACCATTTCCACATACTAAGAAAACTTGAGGTAAGGAACAGCTCTAATAACCCTCCCTCCTTCAGCTTTCGGACGTGATTTCTGTAGCGTTACAAACAGTCACATCATCATCATCATCATCATCATCATCCCTCCAAAGCCGCCATGTTCAGCCTCCCTCTACCACAACACGGCAAGAATGGAAAGCCTCTCATTACTATCCGCCCACGTTAAGAAGGAATTATGAAATCCATCAGTGGGAGTTTTATCATTTTAGTGACTCGTCATTCTGCTTCAAAATGTTTTCTGGTGCTGTTCTGAAGCACCGTCTCGCTTCCTACCAATCCAACGTTTTTGTGGACACCTTGATTGCTTGTTTCCCTCTCTCTCTCTCTCTCTCCCTCTCTTTCTCTGTCCTTAAATGTTGAGTGTGTGCAGACACACAGCACTCAGCTCCTTCTCATACATGGTTGACAGCTGTTTAAATGTCAGTTATCCACATACAGCCTTTGGAAGAACATCTGGGCTCCATCCCGAGTCTTGTGCTGCTGAGTGCTGAGGGCATAAGAAGGGGGACTATAATACAGCCGTGCAATAAGGGAAGATGACCATTTTAAGTCTTTTTTTTTCTTCTTTTTTTTATGTAAAGGCCATCCATCAGTCTTTAATACAGCATTCCTCTATTTCTGTAGTAGCGTATATAAGAAAACGTGGGACTGCTCTGGGATGGGATCTGAAATATCTTTGCTGTGGTCGACTCCACACTTTAAAACTGGGTGCAGTCCACCTCCACGACAACAGAGGGAGCTCTTTCAGAGTAATTCAATGGAAGAGAGGAGCTCCTGGGAAATGTAGTGTCTTTAGTAAGGGGCAAATCTACTGTAGCCTCCCCTGTACAGCGTGGCCTGTGAAACAACAACAACAACAACAAATTAGTAATAAAATCATCATTATCATTAAATTCAGTGTGATTTATTGAGAAGAGATAAAGCTGGTGATCATTTTTTCTTGGTGTCAACAAATTCCATGAAAAGACCAAAACCAACAATGAATTTAACGTGTAAGGGTGCCAGTTCCTCCTCCTCTCTGTGCAATGGGAAGTTTTACTATGAAATAATAGGATTAAACATACAATCATGAGCCACCTTAAGGTTCTTATCATATCAGTTGATGTTCTGTTTTTACATATTCTCAAATAAAATTTGAACTAAATTGGCAGAAACAATCTGAGACTTCTGGGTATTTGACTACTTTGCCTGAGTGGTCATCCAGCCTCGGTCCTGGTGTTGTAAAGGCCCAGATATGCTCAGAAACATTTAGTTTGTCTGATGTGCCGTCCAACCACATCTGAAGGCATTAAGTGTTTGTAGCTGTTCCAAAACAGCCATATTATGGCTGCCATACTCAAAAACGACAGAGAGGGGCGAGACACAATAATCATTTACGTACAGGATACAGTGCACACTTTGAGATAGCCTCTCCTATAAGACACTCATAGTGTTGTACTTGTTTGTACATGTAAAGTGAAAGAGAGGTTCAAACCCTGCCTACTTTCTCACCTCCTCACGCCTGGCTAATCAGCGTGTGTAGTGGGTGTAAATGTCAGATTGTTGGTTTTGGAAAGCTACAGAAGTTGTCAGACTCAGCCCCACCAGTTCCAACACTGGGAAGGTGCTGGGAGACACGTGCTGTTCCACCATCTGATAAGCATTTTAGCCTCTTTATGTTCTCTAGCGCACTAAATCTGTATTAATCCGCAGCAAATGCACCGTTTACTTCTGTTTGAGCAATGTTTGCTAAAAACAACAGCGCCCAGCTGTTTGAGAAAATGACTTTTTGTTTTTAAAGATTGAGATGAATAGATTTAGAGATGAGTGTCACAGACAGGCGAGGGAAGATTAGACTAAAGCATTGTTGGTTTTGGTCTTCATCATCACACTCATCCTTTGATGTGTTGCTTTTAGGGACTCACCATGGCTCCAACACCGTAGGCAGCCGGGGCGAGTGCAGCATGGTAGGGGTCTGCCGTATAAACTCGTCCGTAGCTGTCAGAAAACGGACAATATATCAGACATAAGACAATACATTACTGTCCTTAACACTATATAGTGGATATTTAAAACACTTTAACACTTAACACTTGTCCTGGTCAATGCTCTGTTTAGGTACCAAACCCCTCAATGATCTAGTGACAGCAGCCAACATCTCAACACACATCACCAAGTTCAGCAGGTGTTTGCCTGTCAGAGGAGGCTAAAGGAGCGCCGGACAGCCCACTCACCTGTCACTGTAAGCTGCTGCTGCGGCCGCTGCTGCTGCGGGAGTCGCTACCGCAGCTGGCTGGGCGTAACGATACGCTGCATAGCCACCCTGTGAGGAGGCGATGAAAGGGAAAGAGACGGAGGACAGCGAGAGGGAAGAGGGCAGCATGTGAGATAGAGGAGAGAGAAAGAGATATGATGGAAGGAGAGGTGGGACAGACAGAAGGAAGAGTAAATTCTTGTTAAAAGTTGTGCTATATTTCCTCTACAAACTATCAGACTAGTAGTGAATCTAGAGGGGTTACATTATGAGAAAAACTGCTGAGAAGAGAGCGAAAGATTAACAAGCAGACAGTCAGCAAAACTGGCTAATCTGGTGCAGTATAGCATTCACAAGGATGTAGCTCAGGCTCTGTGTGGGTCTCTCCCTTCATGACTAACCCTGAAAAACAACATCTTTCAATTGTGCATAATGTGTTTTACTGTTTGTATCTTTCCCCAAGTGCATCATCTGTCCCACTGTGAGTTGGACATGGAGGGAGAGAGAGTTCATACCCATAACTGTGCCCCCACCCCAGTTCCCCCATCAAAAACACACAGTTAAAGAAAGGGGAAGGGGTGGCAAGATGATTGCGTCATTATTTATGTTGAATGGACAGCTGATGAACAGACACAAAAAAACTACAGGTGTAAGAAGACAGTCAGCCAGTCGGATTAAAAAAGGGCGCACACACACACACGCGCTCACGTGGCCAGCGACCAATCACTGACAGACACAGCATGCTTTCCCAAACTCTGAACATACAGTGTATTAGGCCAAACATCCCTATGAAAAAAAACACAAACAAACGCACACCGCTGCATTCTACCCTAAAGGATCAGTCACGACCAAGTCCCCGCATTCAGGACCACACAGTTGCTGCTATGGGAGGAAGGCTGGACCGGGGAGGTGGGGAGGGGGGAGAGAGAGGAGAGGAGGAAGAGGAAGGGGCGCAGAAGGATGAAGAGAGAGGAGGTGATATAGAAACTGAGTAAGGAGGAAGAGGAGGAGACAGAGAGCATAGAAGCTAAGTGACAAACTACAGAAAAGATTTCAACTAGTGAGCGTGAAGTAAAGACGACAGGATGAAAAGAGCAAAGAAAAGGAAAGAAGTGAGTTTATAGAAAGGGAGGGAAGAGGAGGGTCTGGGGGGAGGAGTCAGCCTTGTAAGTATGTCTGCATGCCGACATTGATTCAGTTAGCATGCCACAGGTGAAACAGATAGGGAGATTCCTGGAAGGGGTCTGAATGAACTGCTGTTTGGCATCCCTCTGAATCTACTGGCTCAAATTTGAGGATTTAGAGTCATTATTCAGTTATGTCTTACTTGCTTTCCTGTCTTGTCTTTATTTGTGGCGTTTCTGCTCGCAGCATCATCTTACTGAGACATTATGATATTCTCTGTGTGTAGTATATAAAGCTGATAAACAGTAGGCAGGTTTCTTCTTAAACCAGCTTCTTCAGTGTGAATATTATGATGTAAAGTGAATATTTTTGGGTTGTGGACTGTTGGTCGCGACAAAACAAGACATTTGAGGTTGAATCATTGGTTTTGGGAAACATTTTTCACAATTTTCTGATATTTTATAAACCAAATGACTTGATCAATGATGAAAACAACAGGTGCAGCTCTGATCTTAATCAAATGATCGGATGTTAACTGAACCGATCACCTGCTTTTAACTCCAACTATCCCAGTTTTGGAGGATTGTTCCTTTAAGTTTTCATTAGCTTAAAAGTCTTTTAAACATTTGGTTTTAATCTTATAGTTTGTTTTAATTCATCTCGCCTCAACAACATGATGTTTACATGTTAAAATGTACGTGTTGTGGTGTGAGATGGTGAAAGTCTGTATGGACACTAATGAAAAGACAGTTTACAGATAGAATTGGCTGCTTGAATAAAAATCTTTTCCTCTGGGCAGGTCTCTGTTTTAAAGAATGACTCGTGTTCAGCTGTTTACTTCCTGTTCATCCATCTCTCCGCTCGATGTTTTATGATTGTGACTCTGCTGTTGTTTATGATTTATAAATGCAGATTTCAACGTAATTCTTTTCTCCCCCTTCCGCAACTCCACCCATGTCAGAATCCAGTGAGTTAGTAGAAGAAGACAGAGAAGGCATTTCAATCTCAGATGGTCAATAATGTCTAGCAGCACGCAGTCATTGGAGACGAGGAGGATGCACACTGGCTCTCACACAGAGTGTGTAAACCCTACCTGGGGCAATCTGCCACTAATGTCCTGAAACACTAGTCTACAGAGAGAACAGAAACAGCTATTGTCAACCTGGTCACACACGCACACACACACCATTACACACACACACACACACACACATAGATACACACTCATAATCACATTGGTACAAACTCACAAATGCACAGAGACAAACCCTAGAGGAGTCTACTCATGAATGGACACTTTGATGAAACTGAGTGCTCTACTTGTCTGCATCAGACAAGATTGTACATTTATACGCAAAGTGATGAGTTTCATCTAATTGTGATTTTAAAATAGCACAATTCAAGATTTGGTCATTAGGGCATAAAATGTCTATCTGTGATTAATCAAAAACACCCAAAAGTACACGTCTCTATGGGTTTGGTCCGTGCTGTTTCACACTTGAAAACCCAACAGGCAAGAGGGGGGAAAACGTAGGGAGGAGTGAGGCAGTAGAGGAGAGAGACGTATACTTACATAGAGATCAGCGGCACCGTAAAAACCATCCTGATAGGCCATCACACTGAGAGAGAGAGACGAGAAAGGAGGGAAAGAAGGAAAAGGAAGAGCGGTGGTGGAATGTAGAAACAAACAAACAAAACAAAAAAAGATGGTGTGATGCGCCACCATGTGGGCATTGCAGAAAACAACAAACAAGAGTGACGGTTGAAGGGAGAGAGAGAGGTGAGAAAACGGTGCCAAACAGATTGTGAAAGGGAGAAGAGAAAGAAGGGTGAGATTATTACACACCGTGCAACATGCAAGAAAAAATACCACCTCTTTGTATAAAAAGTATTCACTGAGTGTAGAGTGATACTACTGTTACATCCATTCAAAGTTCATACTGCTCAGTTTGACTCGAATGCAGTAAAGGATCATATCATTACCAGTTTTGAGGTACAAGGAAATGGTATTTCAGCTCTGCAAACTATCAATGTCATTATTTACATAAAAATATATTCAAACACACAGCATGCACAATTATGAAGAACTAATTTTAACTAGGTGAAGACATGCATTTAAGAAATATACTAAATATCATGTTCGTCTGTCTATGTTTCATTATCAGTAGCTGCTGTGGTGTAGTGATCAGGTTTTGTATATGTTAGTGTGTGTTTACCCCGGGTAGGTAGGGATGGCAGGCTGCGGCACAGCTGCCCTGACTGCGCTGTAGACGGGCCGGGCACGACCCCGCAGGTGAGCACCCCGAAAGGTCGCAGCGGTGGAGGCGGCCGCTGCTGCTGCTGCTGGGTACGGAAACCCTGGAACTGACAGAGAGATGAAGAATTAGAAATAGAAAATAACTATTATTTTTGTGCTTTGTGTCTTCAACAGGCTCAGTAAGTATAATAAGTAGTAAGAAAGCTAATACCTGCTGTATTACCTGTATAGAGTTCAGGACTGTACATCGCTCCGACCATCGGACTCAACTTCCATCCAGCTGGAGACAAAACATCAAACATATATTTAAAGCACATCAGTCTGACTTGAGCTCTGCAATAATTCAATAATACTGTTGATTGATTTTCAGCTGAATTATATTATGATTATATAATCTTGTCATGTGATTGTTCTACAAATTTCTGTTTTCCAAAGTAAAGATTTAAAGTGAACTGTAATTAAAAACTAATAAACTTCATTATGGAAGTTTGTTTTACACACATGAAGTCATGTATAACAGTGGAACATTATTCATCTCTTTGTTACATGTGCTTTTATATATTTACCATGAAGATATCAGAAAATATCCTGAGCCCTAGTCTAAAGGGATGTCTGACATTCTTTTCACTGTTTCTTGCAGACGTATAAAGCTGAGAGGAGAATCTGCACATCGTGTTACCGTATGGTAGAGCAGCGAGGCCCTCTCCGTTAGAGTACGGGGTGGTCATCTTCTTGTTTGTCATCACTCTGGCTGTGGCGTTATTGACCTGGACACCAGAGACAGTGGTCAGAAGCTCATTCGGCCCAGTTTAAATATGGAGAAAATAACAAAATGATGCAGAATTCAATCACATTAAAGTTTGTGTTGTATGCCTTCATTAATTAAATGTATTCACTGATACATAAAGGTAATAAGGGAAATATGTCATTTAAGTGTGAGGTATCATTACACTTTAACGGCTTTTTTTGGAAAAACTTATGACAGAGGTTAATTCTGTTGATGAGCAGCGATGGTGTTTGATGCATGCGCTTCTTTTGAAGGAGAAAGACATTGAAAACAAGGATCCTGGTGAGTAGTCAGGCAGTTTTGCACACAAACAATGCAACCATTGGCACACAGAACAAAGAAAACAACAAAATATTTCAGAACAAAGGCATTCAAAAAGAAATCCAAGACCATTATATATTGCTACCTTCAAAAAAAGGAGGGAAAAAGAAGGTGAATTAAGCGGCAGATTCATCAGTTGAACACAATGCAAAAAAACATCAATCGAAGAGTTCATACACAAATTACACGCAGCCAGTCAAGAGCGCATCACATCACCAGAGGTGAGCAAAACTAGCCAATCAGCAAGCATCAGATGCAGCAAGAGACCAATCAAAAAAGGTTTGCAGCCCTCCCAATCAAATACACATCATACAGAAGAAGGAGGAAGGGGAGGGAGAGAGAAGGACAGAGAAAAGACAGAAATATAGAGGGATGCAGGAGGAGGAGGAGGAGGAGGAGGAGGAGGAGGAGGAGGAGCCAGTCCACATGAAAAGACACAGAAAACACATACATGATGTGGAGAAGAGAGAGACAGAGAGAGTGAACAATCCATCCAAATGTGCAAATCTTCTAATGAACAAACATGAACAACAAGATGCGCTACACACATACAAAATACATCTGACCGTTTGCCTACGTTGGATCTAACTGTACATGAGCAACGATGGAGAAATGATCAAATGGAGCAAGAACAAATACAGAGAGAGAAAAGTCTAGATAGAGACAGAGAGGATGGGGGATGCAAATATCATTCCTCAAAAAAAAAAAAAATTAAAAATCAAACCATGGTTGTGAAACACTGCCAGGCATTCCAGATCAGTGTCGCACACCAGAAAAGACCTCGAAGCAAACAACCACCAACACACACCATCCAGAACCAAACTGATCCAAAAGGAAAACAAGAACACCTCTTTTAAAGAAATCAAAACAAAGTAAAGCTGCCTTTATCTGATCACTGGCACAAAGATGTGCTTTCCTCAGGCCTACAACTCATTTAATACATATATTAGATATGAAGAGTAGAATATACTTGCATCCTCTTTAGGGCACGAACATGTATCTTTTGTCTGGATGTTAAGTCTTAACAGCTGTACCTCTACAACTGTCTGCAGTCTACTTAGTGGTAGAGGAAGTGATGATGGAGTACTACAGTAACTATTCTCCTCTCTCCAGTAAAGCTAACATAGCACTCATGCTTCTTCATGCTGTCCCACTAAAGGTGCAAAAATGCAGCTATTGGCTGACACACGACACAGAGAGATGACATAGTACTATATGACGTCATACAGATGACGAGAAAGAGAGTAAACTCATGCAGGATACAGCTCTGGAATTAAATGCTGAATGCAGTTAGAGAGGTGATTGGAATGAATGCATAAGAAGTGGTAGTCATAGTTGTTGCACTTGCAGATAGATGCAGTACATTCAGTTATACAAGTGGCCTTTATAATGCCATGCGGTCAATGGCTAATCTGGTAATCGTTTCATTCACCACCTCCCCAGTCAATCACAGGATTAGCCAATCAGGTTCTGTCAATCAGTCAATCAATCAGTCAATCAATCAATCAGTCAATCAATCAATCAATCAATCAAGCTCCCTTCAGTAAAGGAGTCTTTCATTTGGGTGTTGGGTGCATTTTATTTCATTTGGACGGATGGGGTGGGGGGAGGGGTCATTCAAAGATGATGCCATGTGTACACAACTTACCGTTGCCAGGGAAACGGCGTGAGGACACGCGAGCAGTTACCGTGGAGACTGACAACAACAACATACAAAAATCATCAGGGAAATAGAGAAAATATATGTAAGAAAGAAATGATGAACCAAAAAAAAAACAAAAAACAAAACAGAAAACAAAACAGAAAAAAAAAACCGAGGTAATGAAAAGCAACCCCCACCCTATGGCAGAGAGGAAGTGATGTAACAGGTCACGTGTAAACAGTCACCTACAAGTATCAGCCATTAGACAACAACCTGTCCTCTACTGGTTTAAACCCGCTAACAGATCAGAAAAGATGAGAAAAGAGCAAACAAATGGAAACAGAAAATGTCAGAAATTTGAAATCTAACTTGAGAGGGAATCTAGCTGATATTTACCAGATTATATTCAAATAACTGACAAAATAATCACTCAAAAAAATCAAACTTAATCCCGTTCTCCAATGTTTATGCTACCTGACTACATCACAGGACAGGGACATGTACAGAGATATGTGGGAGGGATGGACAGCAGGTGCATATGGGGACACACAAACTGGGAGAGATGGACAGACAGACTGGCCTGGTGAAAAAAGAGTGGAGAGAGATGAAGGAGAACCAAAAAGAAAAAAAAAAAAAAAAAGGAAAGGAGAGGGAACGACAGCTATCTATTGCATTCTCTTCATTTGTTCATTCTCTCTCCGCCCTCCATATTTTTTTTTTTTTTTTAAATTCTGCACACCCACACACAGAGAAGACAGAGAGGAGTGCAGGACATTCGAGACCATGCAGAGGAGCTTTAATAGCAAGTAAAAAAAAAATAAAAAAGAAAGCGTGATTCAAAAATCAGGAGCCAGAGCAAATGGCGAAAGCGTGGCGGTAATTTGATCTCTCAAGGCCATTTGCAACTAAAATCTGAGCTCATGCTGACAAATCAAAAAAAGATGTCACAACAAAATGCACTTCCATGAGATCTGGTGTTCTTTTTCAGGAGTGGTGGATGCAAGTGTGTGTGTGTGTGTGTGTGTGTGTGTGTGTGTGTGTGTGTAAACAATACGTTTGGGGTGTTTTTTTTTGTTTTGTTTTGTTTTGTTTACCATCCATCTTGCACATCTGAAATTAAACAGTCAGCCTTTTTTTTTGAAGCATCAGAAATGACACCACACTTCTCACGGCAGGTCTCATTCCCCCCAAAAATACTGCCCCCATCATGCATCAGTCTCTTAACACATCAAACATAAAAACTGCCAGGAGGCACCCGCGTAATATTACATGAAAGAGTGAACAGACGACATCTGACCTGATGATCCATCCATGCAACATACAGTAGCCTCTTACAGACACCAGCAAGCACTTTTCTTTTTTTTGTTTGTTTTTTCAGAAAATAACTGAGAGGCTTTTAACTGCCCTTCCAGTCTGAAACTCAACAATAAACCAAAGATGGCCACTCATCATGATCATGGAAGAAGTGATGATGGTGATGAAAAAGGTGCAGGAAAAAAAAAAACAAAGAAATAAAAGATCCTACATGCTGTGACAGAAGCAGATATCGTCAGCGACCGTTGTCGTAGTGACGTCTCACCGGCCATGCCTGTTGTGTAGCCACTCCACCCAGCATGCTTTGCAAACCACACAGCTTTTCAGATCAAGGTGCAGATGGACAGCCCACGACATCAACGACAAGAACAACACCAGCATAAACATAAGACAGGTAGTGCCGTCAAAATAAGACGCCAGTGTGCGCGGCACCACTGCACCATGCTATAGTGAAGCCAGAGGGGTTAGAATTGAACACATACAGCCATCCGGAAACCTTCTCTGGGGCAGAAACGACCAGAACAAACTCATTCTTATTGTCGGACATGGAGGGAAAACAGAGGAGAAAATGGTCACTGTTTCAAAAAAAGGGGGGGCGGAGGGTGGGGAGTTACCTCGATTTTACGTCCTTCCACCAGTGTACCGTGAAGCTTCTCTCTGGCTCTCTCTGCATCTGCACTCGTCTCAAATGTTACAAAACCGAAGCCCTGCAAGCAAGGAGAGGAGGGGGGGGGATGGAAAAAGAAAAGGAGGGGGGGAGCGAGGGAAGGTTGAACATTTGCTGGACTCATTTATGTTGGAAAAACTTTGAAACTGTGTGTTTTTTTTGACTTCCTACCTTGGATCCCCTTTCATTGAAAATGATCTCCACATCCAGGATTTTGCCAAATTGCTGAAAAATGGAAGAAGAAGAAAATGAAGATGGAAGAAGGAGCATGCGAGTCAAGTACTGCATCCTGCCACAGGGTGTCAGCACTGTTCAACCATGATGAGCTGGCACTGATCCAGCTCTGGGAGTCTTTTCTTTCCAGCAGATCTTCCTCGCCTCTGCTCTTTTCTCTGCACCACGTTTTAGAGACATTCCTCTTACAAAACAGCCGTGCACATGGCCAGATTTTTAACACCTGAATGCCAGCTGACATCGGACTTTCAGTCAAACAGGACAAAAAACTGATTCCTTTTAGATGAACAGATATGACGCAACCTTATTTTTCATGTGAGATGTCACTGAAGGATAATAAGAAATGATTTGTTACTGAAAATTACAGGAAAATGAAATCTGAGTCAGAGTGCTGACGTCACCAGATGGCTTCTTTGACTCATTATTTTTACTAACTGCATGCTTTTAATCCAAAGCTACTTTTCTGGGTTATTGTTATGCAATGATGCCGAATATTCCGGCTCACATACCCCAAACATCTGCCGTAGGTCGGGGTCTCGGAAGCGAAAGGGGATGTTGGACACGTGGAGGCGTTTGGGGGTCCCCTTGGCATCTGAATCATCACCGATGCTCCCTCCACCACCTCCTCCCCCCGAGCCGACCCCTGACTGGCCATCAATCTGAGAGGACCCGTCTGACTGCTGAAGGGGCCGAGGGAGGAAACAAAGGAGTGCATTAGATGACAGAAAGGTTTTTGTTGTTTACAGTGTGGTAACTTTAAATAAAATATAACAATCACGATTTCACACAATGTACCATCTTTAAAGAGCTCATGTTGTCCAGCCAACACTCCAAAATCAGAAGATATTTCATTTACAAATATCTCAAAACAGAGAAGAACAGGAAATACTTGCATTTAAAAACCTGGAGCTGGTAAATGTTTCACATTTTTATTTAGTTATTTTGTTGTGAATAACTAAGTGTGATGTGCTTTGTGGCACCGTTGACGGGATTTTTTTTTCTTTCATTAATTCACTGGATTAACCAGAAATAGATGGTGAAACCTGTAAACTGTATTGATGAATCAATGGTGATTAATTCATCATCAAAAAATTAATTGAAGTCATTTATCAAACAAAAACACCAAACAGTCAGAGGATCCAGTTTTTCCTGCTGCTTTTCTGTTTTATGATATTGCAAATTGAATATTTTGGGGGTTTTTACACTGAAGTAGGGATGCACCTCTTCTCTTCAGATACTAACACCTCTTTACTGCATGGAACTCATTTCCATCATTTTCATGTGAGGTAACATGAGGCCAGTGATTACTGCAGCCTGCTGTGACTGAATCTTATAATGATGTTTACAAAGAAACTGGTTGGACTGGTAATTCACCACCATTCACTTCATAAGACCAGCATCAGGACCAACACACATCCAGTATTTTTCATCTGTGGAATTTGTTCCCTACGGCTCTGAAAAATGAGCATTTTCCACTATTTTGGACGTTTCACAGCCTAAATGAATAATAGATTCATTTTCTAAAAATTGTCAAGAGATTAAAAAATGTTCCTAAATGGAGAAAGTTTAATATACAGTATCATTATATACCGTATACTGATAGTGACATACAATTATATGTATGTATATATATATATATATTTAATCAGAGTCATTATCAGATTGACTGGTTATCAGAGAGGTTTATAGATTTTAAACTGGTTTCCAGTTCAGGGTATCGGCTGCTCCGGTGAGTCTGGGTATCAGATCAGTGCATCTTTTTAGAGTTTTTATGAAACAGTTATTCCTCCACACTCTTATTCTCGGCGCCGGCTTAAAGCGAAGACCTGATGTGGGCTGCGCAGAGGAAGAGGCTGGCACTCACTTGTGCGCTGAGGCTGTTGGCGGCGTTGGCGGCGCTGTTCGCTACTCCGCCGGCTTCCACGGGGCCCTGGACGGCCCCCGCTGCGTACAGGCTGCCCCCGTAATCCAGGGTCAGGCCGTTCTGGGGGGGCGGCGGTGGAGGTGGAGGGAACGCGGAGAAGGGTGGAGGTACGAGTCCGTCCTGGCCGCCAGCACTATCCTGAGAGCCCTGAAGAAGAAAGAGAGAGAGAGAGAGAGAAAGGAGTGAAAGCTAAGTAGCCGGCTGGCGAAATTCCACCGTATCTTTTACTGAGAGCATCACCCAACCACACAGAGACCACTTTCCCATGAGCCTCAGTCTAAAAGTCATACAGGCATGGATATTATATTTCCATTTCCCCGTGTGTGTGTGTGTGTGTGTGTGTGTGTGTGTGTGTGTGTGAATGCGTGCATGTATCTACACCCCCCATGCATTAAATATTCACTGCAGCCACATCTATTATTGAGGGTCAGATGCTTCTATGCTCAGTGTTGTACAATGGTGAGTGTCTAACGCCTGCACACACACACACACACACACACACACACACACACACACACACACGCCTCTGCACACAAACCACCTCTGACACGCAAACACCCACACACCTAAACGCTCACACAAAGGCCAAATGTTAGTGAGGAAACCTGCCAAAGTATATCGTGCATATTATTACCCCAGAAAATACTTCTGTAAGTTACTGACACTCGAGCGCGTAGGAGAACAATACAGACACCCACAAACACACAAACACGACACCGGCAATAACAACGCACACACACACACATTCCTTGCTGTTGGCAATGGGGCATGGATACCCTAAATGGTAACAGAGCGTGGAGGGAGACAGCAGGGACAGGAGAGAACAGGGGGGGGATGGATGATAGAAGGTGATGACTGATTGAAGAGGCATGGTCGGCCTGTGATCTATATACCATCACAGTCTTTCAGATCTTTTTATAACTCTAATAACTGCCCTGGATGACCAATCAATGATGTGCTGCAACATACTGAGAAGATCTTTCAGTTGTGGTTTTAGTTTGTTGACAACATGCTAATATATTTATAAAAATACAGCATATCAGTCAGAGGCAGAATGATAAAAGTCCTCGTTCATCCAGACGGAGACGGACATTCAGCAACATTAAGATACACCTGAATTATTAGAAAACAAGAAGTAAACATCTAGAAACAAACAAACAATCACTTCAATCTTTTCAGAGAGCAGACGAGGTGAAAAGTATCAAAAGGCACCAAAAAAACATTTCATTAAAGACTAATGGTTGTGAAACAAGTTAAAGATGCAAATATCAATTCATTAAAAAAAAAAAAAATGAAGATATCATAAGGAAATAAAATCTAGCAGCCACTGTTTAGCTGCCTCTTCTTTTGTGTTCTTAATCTTCTTGTTCTGTTAATGATCTCATCATCATCATATTCTCTTTAACTATTACTATTATTATTAATATTAGTAGTAGTAGCAGTGGCACAAGGAGCAGGCTGTAACAATAATAATAATAATAATAATAATAATAATAATAATAATAATAATAATAATTCATTATTAAAGGTAATATTTTCCTTTTTCCATCACCAAAATGATATCACCTCTACAAAGACTTCATGCTCAATAGACATCTGCTTGGCAACATTGACTTTGTGTGTGTGTGCATGTGTGTGTGTGTGTGTGTGTGTGTGTGTGTGTGTGTGAGCGACAGGCCGCAGCGATGCCCATCTGAGTTGCACAATAGATCTGTGTCCCTTTGGGAGTGTTAAAAGTGTGTGGGAGGGTGTGTATGTATGTATGAGTGTGTTTGTGTGTGTGTTTGCGTGTGTTTGTGCGTGTGTTTGCGTGCATGCCATCTGTCTCCCAGCTTTTGACCTTTCTCGGCGTCACACCTGTGACACGGTAGCCGGGGCCCCGCGACTCAGTGACAAAACCAGCAGGATGCACATGGTCGACACGGATCACATCGATATCATGACAGGAGAGCAGCTACAGCAGAGCTGCGTGGAGTCGACACTGCTAAACCCACATACATGCTTTTTGTATCATCAGGAATATAAATATAAAAGATTCAAAATAACATGAAAACTTTTTGGGATTTATTCAGTTCAATTTTTATATTGAACATATTGTCATGATGACAAGCACATGAGCAATAAGCATCTTTATTTTGAATCAAATTCAAACTTGAATCAGTTTTGCTAGTTGGAGGTTATTTATAAGGCGACTTTGAACCCAGAACAACCTTTAATAATCTAAGTGTTTTGTCTCTCACAGATGCTAAAATATTTTATTAAATGTGAAATTTTAAGACAATGCCAACCCTCCTGAGCCCTGCGCCGGATGAGATCGATAAATCTATATAATTAAAAAGGACTGAGAAATAAATATGCCCACAGAAATAACAGTGCCATGGGTATTTAACAGTTTTATTAAAACCTTGAATTGTGCAGATATAATTACTTCCTAAGTGCTTTCATGATATCACTTTTCATCTTTTAAATTGTTTTGTTAAAACAAATTCACTTTAGTGACGTCTATGACATCATTTTAAAAGCACTCAACCACAGAGCAACACTAGAAATCTGCACGTTCATATCCACAATCCTTAAATATGCTTTATTTATATATTCAATGAAAAGAAAATTCCCTGCTTCACCTGGAAGCTCCTCCTCTTATTCCTGACCATGTAAGAGCAAAGGGAACAGTACCAGGTGTTTTCAGAGTTTCCTGTTTACATACTGTGCAAACATGTTCATCATTTATCTCAACACTGTAACCTGGCTGGTACCAAAATGTGTTGCCTTCCTCTATACTGCACATATTCTGTCTGAGCTGCTGCTGCTGCTGCTGCTGCTGCTGCTGCTGCTGCTGCTGCTGCTGCTGCTGCTGCTCTCCTGCCAGGTGAAGAGTCTCTGCCGCTGCCAGAATAGTAACCATGTTCTCCATCTTCAGCGTCCTCTTCTCTGGTGCCTGGCACTCCAGCAATACTGTCCCCCAGATTACTGACCACCGTGTCCAAGTTTAACTTCATTCACGTTTTCAGGAGGCAGCTGTGTCCGCTCATTTCAACCCTGCAGCTGTATGAACATCTTCCAATCTCGTCCACAAGCAACTGAATTAAGATTTTGCTGTGTGATAACATCCCTCACATCCCTGCCTGCCTCCGTTTTTATGCAGCAGCACATTTGTCATATAAACACTGTTCTCAGAAAAGTTGTTTTTAATGTCAGTGCTGCTAATATGACTTGTGAGGGTTTTGGTTACATAGTAAAAAAAAAACAACTTTTCATTTACTAACAGACAGAATAAACTCTGGATAAAAACTTTTCCAGGTGGTTTGCAGGTCTTTCTATACATCACTGCTGCCTTCCTTTAATCTGTTGGCAGTAGCAGTACAGTAGTACTAGTAGTGATCATTTTATCCTCTAATGAATGCTGCTTAGACCACAAACTCAAAATTAAGACTAGAAACTTGTTGTGCAAAATTCATTCTATGGTGAAAAACCCCAGATCCTCTCTGTTACATCACTGATGGTAATAATATGAACACATCCTGAATTCATTATATTATCCTCAATTCAGATAGCCGCAGGAGAAAAAAAACAACAAACAAAATATGCTAAATGATACACTGGATGAGCTCACCTTGCAACAGCCCATCCTAAATTAACAGTGAAAATGATAGCGGGTGGAGCGAGTCATTCTGGGTCACCAGGTAGGAACTAACCTGGATGACAAACAGAAATAGAGACCTGCTCCTGTGTCTTGGTAGAAAGGGAAAGTTGATCACCCGGCTTGGGTCAAATGGTGAAACGGGAAAGGTAGAAAGGGAACGACATCCTGGCAGCAATGTGGGAAATGTTTCTGTATACATGTAGATACAGATATGAAACTTTATTTTTATCCACAGTGAAAATGGCTCTGAGGTAAACTGTGGTTCAGTCCACCAGTGTGGTGCTGACTGAAATGTCTTCAATATTAGATAAACTGGATGAAATTTAGTCCACACATTCAGAATGAATTCTAATAACTCTTCATATAGTGCTATCATCATGTCAAACTTGTCGAGTACTTTTGTTTAACACATGACATTCAAATGAGCTAATTAGCAAATGTTAGCGAGCTAAAACGCTAAGCTAACTTGGTAAACATTACCTGCTTAAAGGTCAGCATCTTACAACAAACTCACTGTGAGTATGTTACACTGCTGACATGAGGATTTAGCTGAGAACAGCCCCGTGTGTGAGTACAGCCTCTCAGAGCCGCAGAGCACGGCTGTGAAACTCTTGTTTAATATCTGAAGCTATCATGCTGCAAAATTAATTGCTTTCCATGGGACAAAAAGCCTGGCACTGGAACAATAAGCAAAAATAAAAGGAAGGAAAACATGTGAGAAAACCCTGGGAAACTTGACTCAGAGAGGAGTTCCCTTTCATTATGGTTGGTGCAGGGAAACAGAGGAAGTGCAAAGACATTCTACCTTTTGTCAAAATTGTTGGTAAAACAACGATCCTACTCGGCGTCGATGACTCACGACACAACTCACTCGACTAAAGATGACTCAATCTTGGACTTGACAACTTGTGATGCAACTGAAGACAGAAGGAGAGTGATTTGGACTTTAATACTGTACACTTGGGACTTCGAGGATTTGATATCTTGGCAGCAACACTACATATTATTCCTTCAGTCTAGCCTGGTCTACCAGTGATCAGATTCATATCCCTGTCAGTCATAACATCCTCCTGATTGTTGTTGCTCATGCACCAAAAAAAAACAGAAAGAGACCAACAGGGGAATGGACAACCCCGGCTGTTGCTGCTCCTTTTGCCAGACCAAAATAGAAGCAGGAATACAAGCCAAAAACAACCTTGTATTTGTGTTCGATGACTGGCCTTTTCAGAGGAGATCCATTTTAGCCGCATCTCAACAGCCTTCTCTTTACCTAACACACTGTGTCCACAGCCTGGTATCTACTAAAATAGTGCGTGCTTGTGTGCAGCTATGTTTTTTAAAAACTAGTCAAGTTCTGGGCCTTTAGCTGACTGTGAGTGGCCTTTGTGACTCGCATCAGGATAAAAGCATCTACTGAATAAATGCACATAGATGGCAGGATAAAAGCAGGCACACAAAGACGGAGAGGGAGGGTTTTCTTGGTCAATTTGAAGAAAAGTGCTGCCCTGTAGACAGGCAAACTGTATGCTGTGCATTTGTGTCAGCACTCAGGTTTGTGTATGTTTTGGTTTGTGTACATGTCGCGTGCGTATCAGTGTGTGTATGTGTGCGCTTGTGCATACGCTCCCCTGGCGTTAGGGCGTTAGGCGTTAAGGGGTTGTGTAAGTGTATGCGTTGGCCAGGCAAAGCCAGTGACTCAGAGCGGTAGCTGTAGCTGGCTTACTTTCGGGTCAGTTAGCAGCGGCAAGTGTGTCTGAGGAGGCATGTTATAAAATGTGCTCGTCTGCAGCAGTCTCACTATGCTACAGGAGGAGGAGAGAAGAGGATGGCTAAGAGCTAACTAGGGCAGCACTGGGTCATTTCACATGAATAATGACATTTCAGGATCTTACTTTCTTGGGCCTCCAGCCATTAGTCTATAGCCTAATTCAACAAACTTGACGGTGGAAATTGTGATTCATGTAGTTAAGCAGCGGCTCACATTTTGGCTCAATAATCATATTAACTGGGGAAGTTGTGTTCAGTTCAGATCTTGGCTTTTGACTCAGCATTGTTGTTATCCGAGCTTCAAACAGCTGGAGAAACGTTTACTCCGTGTCTGCGGCATACCGATGAGCCAGGAGACACCCTCTTGTTAAATTATTCCATCCCACATCAACCCCCCTCCTCCTCCTCCATCACTCTTCCTCCTCCCCCTCTTGCTCTTCTCAGCTCCTCTTGCTGCTGCTGCTGCTGC